>NC_052309.1:18716038-18901038 GCF_016432855.1 Salvelinus namaycush | reverse complement strand
ACTACGCCTCTCGGGAGCCTATTAACAACATGTTCTTTCAAAAGAGTTTATGTTTCTGAAAATAATTGACAAGGTAAAGAGAAAACAGTTCCAGCTCACTGATTAGGTTAAAAATAGCAACGTGCATAATACTGTAGATGTTTGATGGGTATAGAATGCTATACATCTGACATCTACTGGCTGTACCATACATACAAAGGTAATTCATTGATATATCACAGAGCAAGTTGTCATTCTTGTCACATTTTATCTCCTTAGATGCAAATGAATAGTTATCCATTGAGTTACCCCATCAGCACTGTTAACTTGCCTAGTTAAATAAAGGTTACTTGATAGTCTTTGAAACAGGCAGAACATGAAATGTTGCCCAGTTGAAGAGTGGTATTGTGAGGCAGTGCGTAGTATTGTGGTATTGTGAGGCAGTGCGCAGTATTGTGGTATTGTGAGGCAGTGCGTAGTATTGTGGTATTGTGAGGCAGTGCGCAGTATTGTGGTATTGTGAGGCAGTGCGCAGTATTGTGGTATTGTGAGGCAGTGCGTAGTATTGTGGTATTGTGAGGCAGTGCGTAGTATTGTGGTATTGTGAGGCAGTGCGTAGTATTGTGGTATTGTGAGACAGTGCGTAGTATTGTGGTATTGTGAGACAGTGCGTAGTATTGTGGTATTGTGAGGCAGTGCGTAGTATTGTGGTATTGTGAGGCAGTGCGTAGTATTGTGGTATTGTGAGGCAGTGCGTAGTATTGTGGTATTGTGAGGCAGTGCGTAGTATTGTGGTATTGTGAGGCAGTGCGTAGTATTGTGGTATTGTGAGGCAGTGCGTAGTATTGTGGTATTGTGAGGCAGTGCGTAGTATTGTGGTATTGTGAGGCAGTGCGTAGTATTGTGGTATTGTGAGGCAGTGCGTAGTATTGTGGTATTTTATTATTATTTTTTTTTATTTAACCCTTATTTAACCAGGAAGGGCTCATTGAGATTTCAAATCTCTTTTTCAAGAGCGTCCTAGCCAAGATAGGCAGCACCAAGTCATTACAAAAATTACAGACAGACAACATGAAAAACTACAAGTAATCTAGTAAAAACCATAGAATTCACAAGAGTATAACAAAATCAAAAACAGCAAATTAAAAACATTGACAGGTCAGGGAATCAGCCTCAAAATTGTGGTATTGTGAGGCAGTGCGTAGTATTGTGGTATTGTGAGGCAGTGCGTAGCTTTAATATTGCTTTACCTTGACTATTAGGTTACTACAATTACATCTGATGTCCTCTTTTATTGAACAGTCCTGAACCCAATCACTTTTAACCTGGTGGCTTAAAAGTGCTTTTTTTATGAATCCCCAAGAAACAAAATAATGACTATAAAGGCCCTTACCACGTAATTAAAATGTTTACCAGATAACTAGAAGAGTGTAAAGTGGGCTGAATCCCAGACAAGAGTAGGATAGCCTACACACCTACTGTCACGTTCCTGACCTGTTTTCCTTTGTCATGTATTTGTTTTAGTTGGTCAGGGCGTGAGTTGGGTGGGTTGGTCTAGGTTTGATTTTCTATGTTGGGATTTTGTGTTCGGCCTGGTATGATTCTCAATCAGAGACAGGTGTCAATCGTTGTCCCTGATTGAGAATCATACTAAGGCAGCCTGGGTTTCACTTGTGTTTTGTGGGTGTTTGTTCCTGTGGAGGTTTTGTTGCCACACAGGACGGTTTCGGTTTTCGTCACGTTGGTTGTTTTTGTATTGTGAAGTGTTTTGTTGATTTTCATTAAAAGAATGAACACTTATCCCTCCGCATCTTGGTCCGATCCATGCTCCTCCTCGTCCGAGGAGGAGAACGACATTGACAGCCGTAACAGAAACACCCACCACAAGAGGACCAAGCGGAGTGGAGAAGGGCAGCGACAGCAGCAGAGACAGACAGAGGAATGGACATGGGAAGACATCTTGAACGGCAAGGGTTGCTACACATGGGAGGAGATCCTGGCTGGAAAGGATCGCCTCCCATGGGAACAGCTGGAGGCAGCGAGGAGAGCAGAGGCAACCGGAGAGAGGAACCGGAGGTATGAGGGTACGCGGCTAGCACGGAAGCCCGAGAGGCTCACCCAAAAATTTCTTGGGGGGGGGGGGGGCTAAAGGGGAGTGTGGCGAAGCCGGGTTGGATACCTGAGCCAACTCCCCGGGCTTACCGTGGAGTGAGAGGGCGTCGTACTGGTCAGACACCGTGTTATGCGGTGGAGCGCACGGTGTCCCCAGTACGCGTGCTTAGCCCAGTGCGGGCTATTCCACCTTGCCGCACTGGGAGGGCTAGGTTGGGCATCGAGCCGGGTGCCATGAAGCCGGCCCAACATATCTGGCCTCCAGTACGTCTCCTCGGGCCGGCGTACATGGCACCAGCCTTACAGGTGGTGTCCCCGGTTCGCCTGCATAGCCCAGTGCGGGCTATTCCACCTCGCCGCACTGGCAGGGCTACGGGGACCATTCAACCTGGTAGGGTTGGGGAGGCTCGGTGCTCAAGAGCGCGTGTCCTCCTTCACGGTCCGGTATATCCGGCGCCACCTTCCCACCCCAGCCCAGTACCATCAGTGCCAACACCACGCACCAGGCTTCCAGTGCGTTTCCAGAGCCCTGTTCCTCCTCCACGCACTCTCCCTGTGGTGCGTGTCTCCAGCCCAGTGCCTCCAGTTCCGGCACCACGCACCAGGCCTACTGTGCGCCTCAGCAGGTCAGAGTCGGCCGTCTGCCCAACGCCGCCTGCGCTGCTTGCCTGCTCAGCGCTGCCTGAACTGTCTGCCTGCCCAGCGTGGTCTGAACTGTCTGCCTGCCCAGCGCTGCCCGTCTGTCCCGAGCCTTCAGAGCCGTCCAGCCAGGACCAGCCAGAGCCGTCCAGCCAGGACCAGCCAGAGCCGTCCAGCCAGGACCAGCCAGAGCCGTCCAGCCAGGACCAGCCAGAGCCGTCCAGCCAGGACCAGCCAGAGCCGTCCAGCCAGGACCAGCCAGAGCCCCTCAGTCAGGTGCTACCCCTTCAGTCAGGTGCTACCCCTTCAGTCAGGTGCTACCCCTTCAGTCAGGTGCTACCCCTCAGTCAGGTGCTACCCCTCAGTCAGGTGCTACCCCTCAGTCAGGTGCTACCCCTCAGTCAGGTGCTACCCCTCAGTCTGTTACTGCCCTTTGAAATAGTGGGATTGACATGGAGGGTGAATATTGGGAGGAGGCCACGGAAGCGGGGGTTGACTATGGTGGGGTGGGGACCACGACCAGCGCCAGAGCCGCCACCGTGGACAGACGCCCACCCAGACCCTCCCCTAGACTTTGTGCTGGTGCGCCCGGAGTTCGCACCTTAAGGGGGGGGTTCTGTCACGTTCCTGACCTGTTTTCCTTTGTCATGTATTTGTTTTAGTTGGTCAGGGCGTGAGTTGGGTGGGTTGGTCTAGGTTTGATTTTCTATGTTGGGATTTTGTGTTCGGCCTGGTATGATTCTCAATCAGAGACAGGTGTCAATCGTTGTCCCTGATTGAGAATCATACTAAGGCAGCCTGGGTTTCACTTGTGTTTTGTGGGTGTTTGTTCCTGTGGAGGTTTTGTTGCCACACAGGACGGTTTCGGTTTTCGTCACGTTGGTTGTTTTTGTATTGTGAAGTGTTTTGTTGATTTTCATTAAAAGAATGAACACTAACCACTCTGCGTTTTGGTCCCCACCTTCTGTCAGCGAGGACAGCCGTAACACCTACACACATACACCTACACAAAAACACACATACACCTACACACATACACCTACACAGCTTTACACCTACACAAAACACACCTACACCTACACACATACACCTACACAGCTACTGTACACACCTACAAACATATGCACCTACACACATACACCTACACACCTACACAGCTACTGTACACACCTACACGCATACACGCATACACACACCTTCACACCTACACACCTACACCTACTCACATACACACCTACACATCCACACTTACACACCTACACATCTACACACATACACCTACACAACTACACCTACACACATACACCTACACACCTACAAAACTACACACCTACACACACACACCTACACATTTACACACCTACACCTACACACCTACACACCTACACATCCACACTTACACACCTACACATCTACACACATACACCTATACAACTACACACATACACCTACACACCTACAAAACTACACACCTACACACACACACCTACACATTTACACACCTACACATCCACACTTACACACCTACACATCCACACTTACACACCTACACATCTACACACATACACCTACACACCTACACAACTACACCTACACACATACACCTATACAACTACACACATACACCTACACACCTACAAAACTACACACCTTCACACCTACACACCTACACCTACTCACATACACACCTACACATCCACACTTACACACCTACACATCTACACACATACACCTACACACCTACACAACTACACCTACACACATACACCTATACAACTACACACATACACCTACACACCTACAAAACTACACACCTACACGCATACACACACACACACCTTCACACCTACACACCTACACCTACTCACATACACACCTACACATCCACACTTACACACCTACACATCTACACACATACACCTACACACCTACACAACTACACCTACACACATACACCTATACAACTACACACATACACCTACACACCTACAAAACTACACACCTACACACACACACCTACACATTTACACACCTACACCTACACACATACACCTACACACCTACACACCTACACACCTACACAAACACAGACCCAGAGGAAATGAAAGCGAGGGAGGCTGCATGATTTTGTCAGTAAAATGTGAATATTTTGACTGTCTAAAAGCTTTGGGTGATAGTGAAGGGCAGCTGTCGACGGTGGACCTCTCAGTCTCTAGTAAATGACTGGCCTGATCGGCTCCTCTGTAGTAATTACCTAAATGGGCTCATTCAAAACCTCTTCATTGTCGAATCAGTTAATTAATTAGCTGTTTCACTGACAGGATAATGGTGAGAGCATGCTAAATAGATTAGTCTGGAACTTGATTTATTGCTGCAAGCCACGCCTCCTTTTTTTGTTTATCTCTCAATCTTCCTTTCCCTTTCTTGCCTCTCTATTTTCTCTTAGTTCTCTCTATGTTCTCTCTCTATGTTCTCTCTCTATTCTCTCTGTTCTCTCTCTGTTCTCTCTCTTCTCTCTCTCTATTCTCTCTGTTCTCTCTCTGTTCTCTCTCTTCTCTCTCTCTATTCTCTCTTAGTTCTCTCTATGTTCTCTCTCTTCTCTCTCTCTCTTCTCTCTTAGTTCTCTCTATGTTCTCTCTCTTCTCTCTCTCTCTATTCTCTCTTAGTTCTCTCTATGTTCTCTCTCTATTCTCTCTCTGTTCTCTCTCTGTTCTCTCTCTCTATTCTCTCTCTCTATTCTCTCTTAGTTCTCTCTATGTTCTCTCTCTTCTCTCTCTCTCTCTTCTCTCTTAGTTCTCTCTATGTTCTCTCTCTTCTCTTTCTCTATTCTCTCTCTGTTCTCTCTCGTCTCTCTCTCTGTTCTCTCTCTGTTCTCTCTATTCTCTCTCTCTATTCTCTCTTAGTTCTCTCTATGTTCTCTCTCTTCTCTCTCTCTCTATTCTCTCTCTGTTCTCTCTATGTTCTCTCTCTTCTCTCTCTCTCTATTCTCTCTCGTCTCTCTCTCTGTTCTCTCTCTCTTCTCTCTCTCTCTATTCTCTCTCTGTTCTCTCTATTCTCTCTCTCTATTCTCTCTTAGTTCTCTCTATGTTCTCTCTCGTCTCTCTCTCTCTATTCTCTCTTAGTTCTCTCTATGTTTTCTCTCTTCTCTCTCTCTCTCTATTCTCTCTCGTCTCTCTCTCTGTTCTCTCTATTCTCTCTCTCTATTCTCTCTGTTCTCTCTCTGTTCTCTCTCTTCTCTCTCTCTATTCTCTCTTAGTTCTCTCTCTGTTCTCTCTCTTCTCTCTCTCTATTCTCTCTTAGTTCTCTCTGTTCTCTCTCTTCTCTCTCTCTCTCTATTCTCTCTTAGTTCTCTCTATGTTCTCTCTCTTCTCTCTCTCTCTCTCTCTCTATTCTCTCTCGTCTCTCTCTCTGTTCTCTCTATTCTCTCTCTCTATTCTCTGTTCTCTCTCTGTTCTCTCTCTGTTCTCTCTCTATTTTCTCTCTCTATTCTCTCTCTTCTCTCTCTATGTTCTCTCTCTTCTCTCTCTCTATTCTCTCTCTTCTCTCTCTCTATTCTGTCCTCTCTCTAATCTCTCTCTCTTCTATCTCTCTATTCTCTCTCTTCTCTCTCTCTCTCTTCTCTCTCTCTATTCTCTCTCATCTCTCTCTCTGTTCTCTCTATTCTCTCTCTCTATTCTCTCTCTTCTCTCTTTCTAGTCTCTCTCTATTCTCTCTCTATTCTCTCTTCCCTCTCTTCTCTCTTCTCTCTACTCTTTATTCTCTCTTCTCTCTCTATTCTCTCTTTTCTCTCTTCTCTATTCTCTCTCTTCTATATTCTCTCTATTATCTCTTCTCTCTCTCTTTCTCTATTTTCTCTCTCTTCTCTCTTACTTTTCTCTCTATCTCTTCTCCCTCTCCATTCTCTCTCTACTCTCAATTCTCTCTCTCTCTTCTCTCTTACTTTTCTCTCTATTATATCCCCTCGCTCTTCTCTCTCTTCTCCCTCTCTATTCTCTCTCTCTTCTCTCTCTTCTCTCATCTTTTATCATCTCTCTGTATTTTACCATCAATCAGCCACCCACCTACTCTCTGAAAACCCCCGTCACAGACATGAAGCTCAGCATCTGATAAGACAAAGATATTTTACTGCTTCAGATGCATCTAATCAGACTGTTGGAGAGTCTATGATGTATAATGTGAACAGATTGCACTTATGACACTGTACTGTAGTCAGTTCAAAGGTAGTGTTTTTATGTGTAACGCTGGCCTTAAGTGTGTGTCGTGTAGGCTCTCTTATACTACAGTTTTAACAGGGGCATGAACTGAACCGTCAACCTGCTTGTCACATCAAAGGACAGAGAGAGTGTGGTGTCAGAGAGATGAAGATAGAGACAGAGAAATAGAGGGAAGGAAAGAAAGAGAGAGAGAGACAGAGGGAGTGTGTGAGAGAGAGAGATAGAGGGGTGGTATTGAGAGAATGGAATCACTTGATTAATCTCTCTCTCTCTCCCTCTCTTTCTCCTGCTCAAAGTCCAATCAAAGCGGCGGTGGCGGCTCAGGACTGCAGCTCCGCGGGGCCAAATCCTCTTGTTGCTCCGGCGGGAGCATGAAAAGCCAGGAGGGGAGTCTCCTTTTGTCCTCATACAGAACAAGCCTAACGCGCTTTTACAGGGACTAGGAATGGGAGGGCTGTTTTGGTGAGCTGAGAAACAGCCAACAAGAGGTGCGAATGAGACGCCCATTCATCTCCTGAGCTTTACACTAATTCCCCCACCGTCGCCTTTTCTTTCCCTCTCGTCTGCTCCGCCACAAAACAACAAACAGGGATAGAGGAGTGAAAACAGGGGGATCCGGGGGGCTTAGGACCACGTTGTAATCCCTCGCCACTTCTGACCTCTTCATTGAAGGGCTGCGGTGTGCATCTATAGGACCAGTGACCCTCCCACACACACATTTACACACGCACACATTTACACACACACACACACACATAATCAGAGACACACACACACACACTCCAAGTCCCCTTTAGAAAGCTTATCCCCGGAATTCGTTCTTTGGAGCCGCTCGCGGGTGAAGGGAGGGAGGTGTGCTGAAAAGAGGGAGTCTGTGAGGAGTCTATAAGTAGGGCTAGCTCTGATCGTGTTTCTTTTCTCCCACCATTTAATTCATCTTTAGAGGCCATCTCGTTAACACGATCTTCCCTTGCTTTTTTCATCACCCCCTATCCAACTCCAAGACTCCAGACCCCATCTTGCACCAAACTTCAAAGACCCTGGTCTGCCAAAGGAGAAAGTCACCTCTTTCTTTCACTCTCTCCTCTCTAGCTCACTCCTCTTGCCATGGCTTTCTTTCTTTCTCTCCTCTCCTCTCCTCTCCTCTCCTCTCCTCTCCTCTCCTCTCCTCTCCTCTCCTCTCCTCTCCTCCTCCTCTCCTCTAAGCAGCTGTGGAGAAATCATTATCTCACTTTCTGCTGCTGCTTTGCATCTAAAAAAAAATGGAGGGATGGAGGGAAGCGAAGGAGGGAGCGAGGGATGGAGGGAAGGGAAGGAGGGAGGACAGACCCCTCTGTCACACACTGCGCTCCTGTTCCCCATCAGATCCAGAGCCCAGGCTCCAAGCTGAACAAAGCATAAAACAAAATCTGATACACATGTTATGCATCTATAATGTTATGCTTCTAGAATTTTATGCATATACAATGTTAACTTCTTTGGGACTGGGGGGCAGTACTGAGTAGCTTGGATGAATAAGGTGCCCAGAGTAAACTGCCTGCTACTCAGGCCCAGTTGCTAATATATGCATAGTATTAGTAGATTTGGATAGAAAACACTCTGAAGTTTCTAAAACTGTTTGAATGATGTCTGTGAGTATAACAGAACTCATATGGCAGGCAAAAGCCCGAGAAGAAATCCAACCAGGAAGTGGGAAATCTGAGGGTTGTGGTTTTTCAAGTCATTGCCTATTGAATACACAGTGTCTATGGGGTCATATTGCACTTCCTAAGGCTTCCACTAGATGTCAACAGTCTTTAGAACCTTGTTTGATGCTTCTACTGTGAAGGAGGGGGGAATGGGAGCTGAATGAGTCAGAGGTCTGCCAGAGTGGCATGAGCTGGTCACGCGCGTTCACGTGAGAGCGACCTGTGTTCCATTGCATTTCTACAGACAAAGGAATTCTCCGGTTGGAACATTATTGAAGATTTATGTTAAAAACATCCTAAAGATTGATTCTATACTTCGTTTGACATGTTTCTACGAACTGTAATATGACTTTTTGTCTGAACTTTCGCCTGGACCTGCCCGCGCGTCGTGAGTTTGGATTGTGTACTAAACGCGCAAACAAAAGGTGGTATTTGGACATAAATGATGGACTTTATCGAACAAATCAAACATTTATTGTGGAACTGGGATTCCTGGGAGTGCATTCTGATGAAGATCATCAAAGGTAAGTGAATATTTATAATGCTATTTCTGACTTTGTTGACTCCACAACATGGCGGATATCTGTATGGCTTTTGTTGTCTGAGCGCTGTACTCAGATTATTGCATGGTGTGCTTTTTCGGTAAAGCATTTTTGAAATCTGACACAGCGGTTGCATTAAGGAGAAGTTTATCTAAAGTTCCATGCATCACACTTGTATTTTCATCAACATTTATGATGAGTATTTCTGTAAATTGATGTGGCTCTCTGTAAAATCACCGGATGTTTTGGAAGCAAAACATTACTGAACATAACGCACCAATGTAAACTGAGATTTTTGGATATAAATATGAACTTTATCGAACAAAACATACATCTATTGTGTAACATGAAGTCCTATGAGTGTCATCTGATGAAGATCATCAAAGGTTAGTGATTTTTTTTATCTCTATTTCTGCTTTTGTGACTCCTCTCTTTGGCTGGAAAAATGGCTGTGTTTTTCTGTGACTATGTACTGACCTAACATTATCGTTTGGTGTGCTTTCGTCGTAAAGCCTTTTTGATATCTGACACGTTGGCTAGATTCACAACAATTGTAGCTTTAATTTGATGTATTGCATGTGTGATTTCATGAAGGTTTCATTTTTATAGAAAATTATTTGAATTTGGCACTCTGCAATTTCACTGGATGTTGGCCATCTAGAATGCATCTAGAATGTTATGCATCTAGAATGTTATGCTTCTACAATGTTATGCATCTGGAATGTTATGCATATAGAATGTTATGCATCTGGAATGTTATGCATCTAGAATGTTAAGCATATACAATGTTATGCATCTAGAATGTTACGCATCTGGAATGTTATGCATATACAATGTTATGCATCTAGAATGTTATGCTTCTAGAATATTATGCATATACAATGTTATGCATCTGGAATGTTATGCATATACAATGTTATACATCTAGAATGTTATGCTTCTACAATGTTATGCATCTGGAATGTTATGCATATAGAATGTTATGCATCTAGAATGTTATAAATCTGGTATGTTATGCATATACAATGTTATGCATCTGGAATGTTATGCATATACAATGTTATGCATCTAGAATGTTATGCATATACAATGTTAATCATCTACAATGTTATGCATCTGGAATGTTATGCTTCTAGAATATTATGCATCTGGAATGTTATGCATATACAATGTTATGCATCTGGAATGTTATGCATATACAATGTTATGCATCTAGAATGTTATGCATATACAATGTTAATCATCTACAATGTTATGCATCTGGAATGTTATGCATCTAGAATATTATGCATCTGGAATGTTAGGCATCTGGAATGTTATGCATCTAGAATATTATGCATCTGGAATGTTAGGCATCTAGAATATTATGCATCTGGAATGTTAGGCATCTGGAATGTTATGCATCTAGAATGTTATGCTTCTACAATGTTATGCATCTGGAATGTTATGCATATAGAATGTTATGCATCTGGAATGTTATGCATCTAGAATGTTAAGCATATACAATGTTATGCATCTAGAATGTTACGCATCTGGAATGTTATGCATATACAATGTTATGCATCTAGAATGTTATGCTTCTAGAATATTATGCATATACAATGTTATGCATCTGGAATGTTATGCATATAGAATGTTATGCATCTAGAATGTTATAAATCTGGTATGTTATGCATATACAGTGTTATGCATCTGGAATGTTATGCATATACAATGTTATGCATCTAGAATGTTATGCATATACAATGTTAATCATCTACAATGTTATGCATCTGGAATGTTATGCTTCCAGATTATTATGCATCTGGAATGTTATAAATCTGGTATGTTATGCATATACAATGTTATGCATCTGGAATGTTATGCATATACAATGTTATGCATCTAGAATGTTATAAATCTGGTATGTTATGCATATACAATGTTATGCATCTGGAATGTTATGCATATACAATGTTATGCATCTGGAATGTTATGCATATACAATGTTATGCTTCTAGAATGTTATGCATATACAATGTTAATCATCTACAATGTTATGCATCTGGAATGTTATGCTTCTAGAATATTATGCATCTGGAATGTTATAAATCTGGTATGTTATGCATATACAATGTTATACATCTATAATGTTATGCTTCTACAATGTTATGCATCTGGAATGTTATGCATATAGAATGTTATGCATCTAGAATGTTATAAATCTGGTATGTTATGCATATACAATGTTATGCATCTGGAATGTTATGCATATACAATGTTATGCATCTAGAATGTTATGCATATACAATGTTAATCATCTACAATGTTATGCATCTGGAATGTTATGCTTCTAGAATATTATGCATCTGGAATGTTATGCATATATAATGTTATGCATCTGGAATGTTATGCATATACAATGTTATGCTTCTAGAATGTTATGCATATACAATGTTATGCTTCTAGAATGTTAAGCATCTGGAATGTTATGCTTCTAGAATGTTAAGCATATACAATGTTATGCATCTAGAATGTTATGCATCTAGAATATTATGCTTCTACTATGTTATGCATCTGGAAGGTAAGCAAATAGAATGTTATACATCTAGAATGTTATGCATCAGTAATGTTATGCATATACAATGTTATGCATCTAGAATGTTATGCATATACAATGTTATGCATCTGGAATGTTATGCATATACAATGTTATGATTCTGGAATGTTATGAATATACAATGTTAAACATCTGGAATGTTATGCATCTAGAATAAAGCCTTTTTGATATCTGACACGTTGGCTAGATTCACAACAATTGTAGCTTTAATTTGATGTATTGCATGTGTGATTTCATGAAGGTTTCATTTTTATAGAAAATTATTTGAATTTGGCACTCTGCAATTTCACTGGATGTTGGCCATCTAGAATGCATCTAGAATGTTATGCATCTAGAATGTTATGCTTCTACAATGTTATGCATCTGGAATGTTATGCATATAGAATGTTATGCATCTGGAATGTTATGCATCTAGAATGTTAAGCATCTGGAATGTTATGCATATACAATGTTATGCATCTAGAATGTTATGCTTCTAGAATATTATGCATATACAATGTTATGCATCTGGAATGTTACGCATCTGGAATGTTATGCATATACAATGTTATGCATCTAGAATGTTATGCTTCTAGAATATTATGCATATACAATGTTATGCATCTGGAATGTTATGCATATACAATGTTATACATCTAGAATGTTATGCTTCTACAATGTTATGCATCTGGAATGTTATGCATATAGAATGTTATGCATCTAGAATGTTATAAATCTGGTATGTTATGCATATACAATGTTATGCATCTGGAATGTTATGCATATACAATGTTATGCATCTAGAATGTTATGCATATACAATGTTAATCATCTACAATGTTATGCATCTGGAATGTTATGCTTCTAGAATATTATGCATCTGGAATGTTATGCATATACAATGTTATGCATCTGGAATGTTATGCATATACAATGTTATGCATCTAGAATGTTATGCATATACAATGTTAATCATCTACAATGTTATGCATCTGGAATGTTATGCATCTAGAATATTATGCATCTGGAATGTTAGGCATCTGGAATGTTATGCATCTAGAATATTATGCATCTGGAATGTTAGGCATCTAGAATATTATGCATCTGGAATGTTAGGCATCTGGAATGTTATGCATCTAGAATGTTATGCTTCTACAATGTTATGCATCTGGAATGTTATGCATATAGAATGTTATGCATCTGGAATGTTATGCATCTAGAATGTTAAGCATATACAATGTTATGCATCTAGAATGTTACGCATCTGGAATGTTATGCATATACAATGTTATGCATCTGGAATGTTATGCTTCTAGAATATTATGCATATACAATGTTATGCATCTGGAATGTTATGCATATAGAATGTTATGCATCTAGAATGTTATAAATCTGGTATGTTATGCATATACAGTGTTATGCATCTGGAATGTTATGCATATACAATGTTATGCATCTAGAATGTTATGCATATACAATGTTAATCATCTACAATGTTATGCATCTGGAATGTTATGCTTCCAGATTATTATGCATCTGGAATGTTATAAATCTGGTATGTTATGCATATACAATGTTATGCATCTAGAATGTTATAAATCTGGTATGTTATGCATATACAATGTTATGCATCTGGAATGTTATGCATATACAATGTTATGCATCTGGAATGTTATGCATATACAATGTTATGCATCTAGAATGTTATAAATCTGGTATGTTATGCATATACAATGTTATGCATCTGGAATGTTATGCATATACAATGTTATGCATCTGGAATGTTATGCATATACAATGTTATGCATCTAGAATGTTATGCATATACAATGTTAATCATCTACAATGTTATGCATCTGGAATGTTATGCTTCTAGAATATTATGCATCTGGAATGTTATAAATCTGGTATGTTATGCATATACAATGTTATACATCTATAATGTTATGCTTCTACAATGTTATGCATCTGGAATGTTATGCATATAGAATGTTATGCATCTAGAACGTTATAAATCTGGTATGTTATGCATATACAATGTTATGCATCTGGAATGTTATGCATATACAATGTTATGCATCTAGAATGTTATGCATATACAATGTTATGCATCTAGAATGTTATGCATATACAATGTTAATCATCTACAATGTTATGCATCTGGAATGTTATGCTTCTAGAATATTATGCATCTGGAATGTTATGCATATATAATGTTATGCATCTGGAATGTTATGCATATACAATGTTATGCTTCTAGAATGTTATGCATATACAATGTTATGCTTCTAGAATGTTAAGCATCTGGAATGTTATGCTTCTAGAATGTTAAGCATATACAATGTTATGCATCTAGAATGTTATGCATCTAGAATATTATGCTTCTACTATGTTATGCATCTGGAAGGTAAGCAAATAGAATGTTATACATCTAGAATGTTATGCATCAGTAATGTTATGCATATACAATGTTATGCATCTAGAATGTTATGCATATACAATGTTATGCATCTGGAATGTTATGCATATACAATGTTATGATTCTGGAATGTTATGAATATAAAATGTTAAACATCTGGAATGTTATGCATCTAGAATAAAGCCTTTTTGAAATCTGACACGTTGGCTAGATTCACAACAATTGTAGCTTTAATTTGATGTATTGCATGTGTGATTTCATGAAAGTTTCATTTTTATAGAAAATTATTTGAATTTGGCACTCTGCAATTTCACTGGATGTTGGCCATCTAGAATGCATCTAGAATGTTATGCATCTAGAATGTTATGCTTCTACAATGTTATGCATCTGGAATGTTATGCATATAGAATGTTATGCATCTGGAATGTTATGCATCTAGAATGTTAAGCATATACAATGTTATGCATCTAGAATGTTACGCATCTGGAATGTTATGCATATACAATGTTATGCATCTAGAATGTTATGCTTCTAGAATATTATGCATATACAATGTTATGCATCTGGAATGTTATGCATATACAATGTTATACATCTAGAATGTTATGCTTCTACAATGTTATGCATCTGGAATGTTATGCATATAGAATGTTATGCATCTAGAATGTTATAAATCTGGTATGTTATGCATATACAATGTTATGCATCTGGAATGTTATGCATATACAATGTTATGCATCTAGAATGTTATGCATATACAATGTTAATCATCTACAATGTTATGCATCTGGAATGTTATGCATCTAGAATATTATGCATCTGGAATGTTAGGCATCTGGAATGTTATGCATCTGGAATGTTATGCATCTAGAATATTATGCATCTGGAATGTTAGGCATCTAGAATATTATGCATCTGGAATGTTAGGCATCTGGAATGTTATGCATCTAGAATGTTATGCTTCTACAATGTTATGCATCTGGAATGTTATGCATATAGAATGTTATGCATCTGGAATGTTATGCATCTAGAATGTTAAGCATATACAATGTTATGCATCTAGAATGTTACGCATCTGGAATGTTATGCATATACAATGTTATGCATCTAGAATGTTATGCATCTGGAATATTATGCATATACAATGTTATGCATCTGGAATGTTATGCATATAGAATGTTATGCATCTAGAATGTTATAAATCTGGTATGTTATGCATATACAATGTTATGCATCTGGAATGTTATGCATATACAATGTTATGCATCTAGAATGTTATGCATATACAATGTTAATCATCTACAATGTTATGCATCTGGAATGTTATGCTTCTAGAATATTATGCATCTGGAATGTTATGCATATACAATGGTATGCATCTAGAATGTTATGCATCTGGAATGTTATGCATATACAATGTTATGCATCTAGAATGTTATGCATCTGGAATGTTATGCATATACAATGTTATGCATCTAGAATGTTATGCATCTGGAATGTTATGCATCTGGAATGTTATGCATATACAATGTTATGCATCTAGAATGTTATGCATATGCAATGTTATGCATCTGGAATGTTATGCATATCAAATGTTTTGCATCTGGAATGTTATGCATATACAATGTTATGCATCTGGAATGTTTCTCATCTGGAATGTTATGCAACTAAAATATTAAACATCTGGAATGTTATGCATCTAGAATGTTATGTGTTTTGAATGTTATGCATTTAGAATGTTATGCATCTAGAATAGATAACTCTGTAATCTCCACTGCAAGTTTATTTGTAAATCCTTGAAATTGTGCATGTCGGATAATTCCCAAATGCTCCTTGCACATGTGCGTGCACACACACACACACACACACACACGCACGCACGCACGCACGCACGCACGCACGCACGCACGCACGCACGCACGCACGCACGCACACGCACACGCGCGCGCACACACACACACACACACACACACACACACACACACACAAACAAAAACACAATATCTTAATCTGTTCATTCACTAGGCAACTGATGTTTCACAATGCACCCCATGCACGTTCACTTCTCAGTTCAATTCTAAATTCTATTCCAATATTCTACGACGATACATAATATATAGCCGTGAGGCGGCGACAGACAGGCTGAGCCGGAGCGTGTCTAAAGGTGCGCTGTGTAATCCTGTAATATGTAGAGAGAGCAGTGAGGAGAACTCACCCCCCTTTCCCGCTCTGCTCTCTCGCCCTCCAGGACCCACAGCCTCTGATGCACAGATAACACCTCCCTGTTATCTCTAAAGAGCAGAGCCGTTTAACACACTCACCCACCACCAACGCACACACACAGAAATACAGAGACACACACATACAGAAACACACACACACACACACAGAAACGCACACACGCACACACACATCAATGCAGACACTCATCCCAACGCACATACACACACAAAAAAAAAATCCACACACACAGACACATGTGGAATGGTAGACACACATGAAAATGTGCCCAACATATACAACACATAAACATGCTATTGGTTTAGTCTGCGGCAGCCAAGATTGTGTGTTTAGTCTGGTACTGCTGTGTGCGGAGGATTAAGACATTTGGCATTATTACGTCTAGTGGGACTTTTGACTGGTTTTGATTTAATCTTTGATTCAATTCTGGCTTGTATCATGATTTTATCTGGCTGTATATAATTCTTTATCCCTGTTGATTGTTTGATAATAGTCTTGTTTCTGGTTTTGTGTCCATTGTTAGAAGTCCTATACGTAGATACTGGCTAGTGTTGGTTGTGGCCTGTTCTATATACACTCTTAGAAAAAAGGGTTCCAAAAGGGTTCTTCTGCTGTCCACATAGGATAACCCTTTTTGGTTCCAGGGAGAACCCTTTTTGTTTCTAGGTAGAACCCTCTTTGGAAATGGGGACAACAGAAGATCCCTTTTAGGTTCTATATAGCACCTTATTTTCTCAGAGTAAGCTGTAATGCTAATCATTCTGCTTGTGTGTTGATTCCTTGGCCCTGAATACAGTTCACAAGCTGTACTGTTGATGTTGTTGTGTAGGATGATTATTAGCACCAGATTCTTGCCTTGCCTATAGATCTAGTTATCTAGTTATTCTGGTATTGTGTTGACTGTAGGGGCAGCACTAGCTGTTGATTCTGGTATTGTGTTGACTGTAGGGGCAGCGCTAGCTGCTAGCTGTTGATTCTGGTATTGTGTTGACTGTGGTGGCAGCACTAGCTGTTGATTCTGGTATTGTGTTGACTGTGGCGGCAGCGCTAACTGCTAGCTGCTAGCTGTTGATTCTGGTATTGTGTTGACTGTGGTGGCAGCACTAGCTGCTAGCTGTTGATTCTGGTATTGTGTTGACTGTGGTGGCAGCACTAGCTGCTAGCTGTTGATTCTGGTATTGTGTTGACTGTGATGGCAGCACTAGCTGCTAGCTGTTGATTCTGGTATTGTGTTGACTGTGATGGCAGCACTAGCTGCTAGCTGTTGATTCTGGTATTGTGTTGACTGTGGCGTCAGCGCTAGCTGTTGATTCTGGTATTGTGTTGACTGTGGTGGCAGCACTAGCTGCTAGCTGTTGATTCTGGTATTGTGTTGACTGTGGTGGCAGCACTAGCTGCTAGCTGTTGATTCTGGTATTGTGTTGACTGTGATGGCAGCACTAGCTGCTAGCTGTTGATTCTGGTATTGTGTTGACTGTGATGGCAGCACTAGCTGCTAGCTGTTGATTCTGGTATTGTGTTGACTGTGGTGGCAGCACTAGCTGCTAGCTGTTGATTCTGGTATTGTGTTGACTGTGATGGCAGCACTAGCTGCTAGCTGTTGATTCTGGTATTGTGTTGACTGTGGTGGCAGCACTAGCTGCTAGCTGTTGATTCTGGTATTGTGTTGACTGTGATGGCAGCACTAGCTGCTAGCTGTTGATTCTGGTATTGTGTTGACTGTGGTGGCAGCACTAGCTGTTGATTCTGGTATTGTGTTGACTGTGGTGGCAGCACTAGCTGCTAGCTGTTGATTCTGGTATTGTGTTGACTGTGATGGCAGCACTAGCTGCTAGCTGTTGATTCTGGTATTGTGTTGACTGTGGTGGCAGCACTAGCTGCTAGCTGTTGATTCTGGTATTGTGTTGACTGTGGTGGCAGCACTAGCTGCTAGCTGTTGATTCTGGTATTGTGTTGACTGTGGTGGCAGCACTAGCTGTTGATTCTGGTATTGTGTTGACTGTGATGGCAGCACTAGCTGCTAGCTGTTGATTCTGGTATTGTGTTGACTGTGGTGGCAGCACTAGCTGCTAGCTGTTGATTCTGGTATTGTGTTGACTGTGGTGGCAGCACTAGCTGCTAGCTGTTGATTCTGGTATTGTGTTGACTGTGGTGGCAGCACTAGCTGCTAGCTGTTGATTCTGGTGTTGTTTTAATTCTTCCTCGGCCCTGTATTTGTACTGTTGATTCTGGTACAGTGTGTAGTGTTGACTCTGGTGAATGGCTAGCTGACGCTAGTTGTTGATTCTGCTGTGTACATCTGCTGTCAGGTCTCCCAGCAGCCTTCTGCTAAACGGGTAGTGTCTGGATGGCGAAGGAGGGTTGTTTGTCTGCTTCCAAACATATTGATCTCCTGCAGAAGGGAAAACATTAGCAATGGTGTCCGCCACGGCGAGAAGGGAGGACGGATCTAAGGTGGGTAAATAGCTTTGTCAGATCTGGCGAGGCAAACCTCCAGAGAGAGAGAGAGAGAGAGAGAGAGAGAGAGAGAGAGAGAGAGAGAGAGAGAGAGAGAGAGAGAGAGAGAGAGAGAGAGAGAGAGAGAGAGAGAGAGAGAGAGAGAGAGAGAGAGAGAGAGAGAGAGAGAGAGAGAGAGAGAGAGAGAGAGAGAGAGAGAGAGAGAGAGAGAGAGAGAGAGAGAGAGAGAGAGAGAGAGAGAGAGAGAGAGAGAGAATGAATGAATCTCCTGCAAGGCTGACAGGAGAGACACAACCACGGGACATCACAGCAGCCCCCTCACTCACTATACTCTGATGTGCTGTGTGTGTGCGTGCGAGCCCACACCAGAAGCCTGTCCCTACTCCACTCGGCTGTGATGTGAACTCAGAGTAACAGAATTTGGACTGCTGTGGGATATGTGTTGGAGGATGTGGGATGTGTGACGTGTACTGTGTGATGTTTGTGGGGAAGTTTTTAACAGAAGGCCAAATTGCTTCAGTCCTTTCAGTTGGCCAATCACCCATAGCGTTCTTGATTGAAGAATGGCGCCGGAGGGGATGGTTGCTGTTTTATGGGCTCCTAACCAATTGTGCTATTTGGTTTGTTTTTTCGCATTGTTGATGCTACCGTCTCCTATGACTGAAAAGAGATTCTGGATATCAGAAGAACGATTACTCACCTCGAACTGGACAAATACTTTTTCTTTAATTAGTCTGACGCAAAGAATATAATGCTTCTCCCGGACAAGGCCCAAATCCCTGTCATTCACATAAAGTAAATAAGAAAATAGAGGGGGAGCAGATCAGGGTGCCATGTGAGAATTTGTCGGCGAGTGGGTAACCCGCCTCTACCATCCGTTCTATTGGCCAAAGTGCAATCACTGGAGAATAAACTGGATGAGCTCTGTTCTCATGATAAGTTGTAGACCACATTATCTACCAAAAGAGTTCTCATCTATATTTTTTGTAGCAGTCTATTTACCACCACAAACCAATGCAGGCACCTAGGCCGCACTCAATGAGCTGTACAAGGCCATAAGCAAACAAGAAAATGCTCATCCACAAGCGGTGCTCCTAGTGGATGGGGACTTTAATGCAGGCAAACTTAAATTTTACCTCATTTCTATCAGCATGTCACATGTGCAACCAGAGGATAAAAACTCTCGACAACCTTAACTCCACCCAGAGATGTGTACAAAGCTCTCCCCCGCCCTCCATTTGGCAAATCTGACCATAATTCTATCCTCCTGGTTCATGCTTACTAGAAAAGACTAAAGCAGGAAGTACCAGTGACTCGCTCAATACGGAAGTGGTCAGATGACGCGGATGCTACACTACAGGACTGTTTTGCTACGTACGCTATGGTCGTAGTTGAAAACAGCAGGTCTGGGACAAGGTAGCACATCCGGTGAACAGGTCAGGTTTCCATAGCCGTAGGCTACGCTATGGTCACAAGACGCAGGCCTCCTTACTGTCCCTAGAATTTCTAAGCAAACAGCCGGAGGTAGGGCTTTCTCCTATAGAGCTCCATTTTTATGGAATGGTCTGCCTACCCATGTGAGAGACACAGACTCGGTCTCGACCTTTAAGTCTTTATTGAAGACTCATCTCTTCAGTAGGTCCTACGATTGAGTGTAGTCTGGCCCAGGAGTGTGAAGGTGAACGGAAAGGCACTGGAGCAACGAACCGCCCTTGCTGTCTCTGCCTGGCCGGTTCCCCTCTCTCCACTGGGATTCTCTGCCTCAAACCCTATTACAGGGGCTGAGTCACTGGCTTACTGGTGCTTTTCCATGCCGTCCCTAGGTGGGGTGCGTCACTTGAGTGGGTTGAGTCACTGACGTGATGTTCCTGTCCATGTTGGCGCCCCCCCTTGGGTTGTGCCATGGGGGAGATCTTTGTGGGCTATACTCGGCCTTGTCTCAGGATAGTAAGTTGGTGGTCAAGATATCCCTCTAGTGGTGTGGGGGCTGTGCTTTGGCAAAGTGGGTGGGGTTATATCCTGCCTGTTTGGCCCTATCCGGGGGTATCGTCGGACGGGGCCACCATGTCTCTCTTTAATTCTTTCTCGCTCTCTTTTTTTCTCTCTCTCTCGGAGGACCTGAGCCCTAGGACCATGCCCCAGGACTACCTGGCTTGATGACTCCCCAGTCCTCCTGGTCGTGCTGCTGCTCCAGTTTCAACTGTTCTGCCTGCGGCTATGGAACCCTGACCTGTTCACCAGATAAGCTACCTTGTACCAGACCTGCTGTTTTCAACTCTCTAGAGTCAGCAGGAGCTTTAGAGAAACTCTGAATGATGGGCTATGAAAAGCCAATTGACATTTCCTCCTGAGGTGCTGACCTGTTGCTCCCTCTACAACCACTGTGATTATTATTATTTGACCCTGCTGGTCATCTATGAACATTTGAACATCTTGGCCATGTTCTGTTATAATCTCAACCCGACACAGCCAGAAGAGAACTGGCCACCCCTTATAGCCTGGTTCATCTCTAGGTTTATTCCTAGGGAGTTTTTCCTAGGCACCATGCTTCTACACCTGCATTGCTTGCTGTTTGGGGTTTTAGGCTGGGTTTCTGTACATCACTTTGTGACATCAGCTGATGTAAGAAGGGCTTTATAAATAAATTTGATTAATTGATTGATTTTGCTAGCACAGACTGGAATATGTTCTGGGATTGATCCAATGGCAATGAGGAGTATACCACCTCAGTCACCCGCTTCATCAATAAGCGCATCGACAACGTCATCCCCACAGTGATCGTACGTACATATCCCAACCAGAAACCATTGATTACAGGCAACACCCGCACTGAGCTAAAGGCTAGAGCTGCCGCTTTCAAGGAGCGGGACACTAATCCGGACGCTCATAAGAAGTCCCTCTATGCCCTTAGATGAACCATCAAACAGGCAAAGCGTCAATATAGGACTAAGATTAAATCCTACTACACCGGCTCTGACGCTACACCGGCTCTGCCGCAGGGCTTGAAAACTATAATGGACTACAAAGGGAAACCCAGCCGCGAGCTGCCCAGTGACACAAGCCTACCAGATGGGCTAAATGCCTTTTATGCTCGCATTGAGGCAAGCAACACTGAAGCATGCATGAGAGCACCAGCTGTTCCGGACGACTGTGTGATCACGCTCTCCGTAGCAAGACCTTTAAACAGGTCAACATTCACAAGGCCGCAGGGACAGATGAATTACCAGGATGTGTACTCAAGCATGTGAGTGTATTCACTGACATTTTCAACCTCTTCCTGACCGAGTCTGTAATACCTACATGTTTCAAGCAGACCACCATAGTCCCTGTGCCCAAGAAAGCGAAGGTAAGCTGCTTAAATGATTACTGACCCGTAGCACTCACGTCGGTAGCCATGAAATGCTTTGAAAGGCTGGTCATGGCTCACATTAACACCATCATCCCAGAAACCCTAGACCCAATCCAATTCGCATACTGCCCCAACAGATCAACAGATGACGCAATCTCAATCGCACTCCACACTGCCCTTTACCACGTGGACAAAAGCAACACCTATGTGAGAATGCTGTTCATTGACTACAGCTCAGCGTTCAACACCATAGTGCCCACAAAGCTCATCACTAAGCTGAGGACCCTGGGACTAAACACCTCCCTCTGCAACTGTATCCTGGACTTTCTGACGGGCCGCCCCCAGGTGGTAAAGGTAGGCAACAACACATCTGTCATGCTGATCCTCAACACGGGGCCCCTCAGGGGTGCGTGCTTAGTCCCCTCCTGTACTCCCTGTTCATCCATGACTGCGTGACCAAGCACGACTCCAACACCATCATTAAGTTTGCTGACAACACAACGGTGGTAGTCCTGATCACCGATAACGATGAGACAGCCTATAGAGAGGTGGTCAGAGACCTGGCAATGTGGTGCCAGGACAACAACCTCTTCCTCAACGTGAGCAAGACAAGAAGATTATCGTGGACTACAGGAAAAGGAGGGCCAAACACGTCCCTATTCACATAGATGGGGCTGTGGTGGAGCGGGTCGACTGTTGCAAGTTCCTTGGTGTCCATGTCACCAGCAAACTATCATGGTACAAACACACCAAGAAAGTCGTGAAGAGGGCACAACAATGCCTTTCCCCCTCAGGAGACTGAAAAGATTTGGCATGGGTCCTCAGATCCTCAAAAAGTTCTGCATTTGCACCATCGAGAGCATCCTGACAGGTTGCATCATTGCATGATTTGGCAACTGCTTGGCATCCGACCGTAAGGCGCTACAGAGGGTAGTGCGTACGGCCCAGTACATCACTTGGGCCAAGCTTCCTGCCATCAAGGACCTATATACCAAGCGGTGTCAGAGGAAGGCCCAAAAAATTGTCAAAGACTCCAGTCACCCAAGTCATAGACTGTTCTCTCTCCTACTGCACGGTAAGCGGTACCGGAGCGCCAAGTCTAGGTCCAAAAGGCTCCATAACAGCTTCTACCCCCAAGCCATAAGATTGCTGAACAATAAAATCAAATGGCCACCTGGACTATTTGCATTGACAACCCCCTCCCCTCTTTTTTCCCCCCACTGCTGCTACTCGCAGTTTATTATCTATGCATAGTCACTTTACCCCTACCTACTTGTAAAATTACCTCGACTGACCTGTATCCCCACACATTGACTCGGTACCGGTACCCCCTGTATATAGCCTCATTCATTTAATTGTTATTTTTTTGTGTACTTTTTACAAATTTTATTTATTTTACTTTAGTTTATTTAGTAAATATTTTCTTAAAACGGCATTGTTGGTTAAGGGCTTGTAAGTAAGCATTTCACTGTAACGTCTACACCTGTTGTATTCGGTGAGAGTAAGTGAGAGAGACAGAAAGTCACTGCACATCCCCCCCCCCCCCCCCCCCCCCACACTGACATATGCGATGCCAACCCCCCCCCACACACACACACACACACACACACACACGCACACCACACACAAACACTCCACACTCCACACAATCACAAACACCCTCACACAGCCAGGATATGAATATTGAACAGTAGCCTCTGTCTGCGCGGTGAGCCTGCCAGTCATTGTCAAATAGGACTTAATCTTTTCAATTTCTGGGTGCAAATATTCACACTGGCTGTTGTTTGTCCCTCAGATTAATGAACCTCTCTCCCATAATCCTTGGCTGCTAATTCAAGTGGCCGCCAGAGCGGTTAGCCAGGGGAGCAGGGGAAGCTGGGGCACATACACAGCCCAGATTATTCACACTCTGGTTTGGGATTCGGCACCCCACCACTCACACACACATATACACACATAGACGCACGCACATACGCACGTACACACACACACACACACACATCCTGCCTCCCGAACCACTCCTTTACCAAGTCTCTCTCTCTGGAAGTGTGAGGCTGCTCTGATACTCTGAGGATGGTGTTCCTGAGGTGCATCAGAAACTATTGTGATTAGAATTTGTAATATGATTTTGTGAACACCGGTTAGAGGGTTTTTCAGCTCCGTCGGTGGAGACTACTGCAGGAGGATAATGAACTGGATGAATGTTACAGACCGTTTTGATGAAATCATGTCAATCGTGAGAAAGAGACAATCGACCTCTCTCTTTATTTCTCCATCTCCTATCTGTCGCTTTCATTCCCTCTCCCACACACCCACCCGCACTCACTCACTCACCCACACACACACAAACACACACACCCTCTTACATAAAAACAATATATTTCAAACCCCACACACACCTACACAAAAAAATCTATTTCTGCCCCCCTTTTTCTCTCTCTCGCTTGGTGCCACTGTCCTTCACTCTGACTGCCTATATAAATGCCTGTCACAATCCCAACCTATCGTGGGCAGCTATAGATAACCAGCTGAACCCTGACCCCTCTCTCCAGGGTCACTCTGAGATTATAGGTCAGCCTGACACACTCAGAACACACACCATCGTAAATGAGGGAGGCTTACTTTTCACTTATCTTTTTTCAGCTTCACTATATATATATATACACCTGTTACGCACGCCTCTTGGAGGAGGGAACGCAACACCCTGCTACACTCAACTCCTCGTGGAGTGAAAGCGGTATGTGATTGTAGGTGCAGGTAAGGATGACAGAGGCAGAGAATATTACCGTTTACAGGGAATTTATTTCCTTAACAAGGTAATGTGGGGAAAAGGGGCTGGACGGAACCAAAGCAAAGAAAGTAAAAGAGTCCTCTCTCCTACCTTACCTGCCTACCCACTACTTACCTAACCTTAACGCCACCTGGCGCGCTAACCAAACTACAGGGGGTGGTCCACCCAGGTCTTACCTAGTGTGCATAGACAGAGTACATACTACGGGTAGATGTGAACAATTTCAATAATCAAAAACACTGAGTCCTATTGGCACACACATACCTCAGAAGTAGCGGCTACAAACTACTTCCAACAAAACTGAGCAACAACCAACACAGGACATCCAAGAAGCTCTCTCTACTCAAAGGAACACTGGATTTTCAAGCTGCAGAAGGAGTTGGTAATTGCAGACAGCTGTATCTCCTGACGAAAGGGTGGGGTCAAAGCGCCATTCTGCAATGGGGCTGACCAATCAGCTGCTTTGGACTTCAGGAAGCCATTTCCTGAAATACACACATTCAAACACATACAAACCCATAACACAGAAACTGGGGAAAGTAACACGCCCACTCCAAAACCTGCAAACTTCCAGTTTGCAATAACAAAAACCAACACGCATCCCCAGTTACTAAACCGTGATAGAGCGTCGGCAACCACATTCACCGAACCCTTCACATAGTTAATCTGTATATTGTATCCTTGTACAATCAGATCCCACCGCATAAGACGGCGGTTCTGATTGTACATTTGCTTCAAAAACACCAAAGGATTATGGTCCGTGAAGACCAGTACAGGCAAGGCACTGGAGCCCACATATACCTCAAAAAACTGTAAGGCTAGCAATAAAGCCAGCGTCTCTTGTTCAACGGTGGAGTACCTTGACTGACACGAGTTGAACTTATGGGAGATGAAACTGACGGGCCGATCTATCCCCTCTTCATTTACCTGCAAGAGAACCGCACCCACCCCCACTATACTAGCGTCTACCTCCAACTTAAAAGGCTTGTCAAAGTTGGGGGCGGCAAGCAGTGGGGCACTACAAAGTAGCGCTTTGGCGGACTCAAAAGCATAGTTACAGTTCTGGGACCACTTAAATGGTACTTTGGGACTAAGCAGAGATCTCTCCTTTCCTCTCTTCTCCTCTCCTTTTCTTTTCTCTCTTCTCCTCTCCTTTTCTTTTCTCTTCGCTTCTCTCCTCTTCTTTTCTCTGCTCTCCTCTCCATTTCTTTCCTATTCTCTTTGCTCCTCTCCTCTCCTCTCCTCTCCTCTCCTCTCCTCTCCTCTCCTCTCCTCTCCTCTCCTCTCCTCTTCTCTTCTCTTCTCTTCTCTCCTCTCCTCCCCATACTAACCACCATGATAAAGCTCTTTAATTAAAAGCACCTTCCATCCCTCGGTCATTCCATTAGCACCACCAGATGGGGGAGGTTGTGTGATGGCTGCTGACTGTTTCTCCAGTCTGATTAATGGAGTAGGTGAGGGCAGAGGTGCGGCAACCCCCCCCCCCCCCCCCCCACCCTCATTAGCTCATTAGTATGGGCCAGTGGCGGGAGGTGATATCCCTCATTAGGGGTCAATAACTGGGGCTGAAACTCTGAGCTTCGCAGGGTGACATCCACTCACACTTTGATGTTCACTCTTTCTCACACCTCCATCTCCATCTCCACCTCCACCTCTAACTCCACCTCCATCTCCACCTCCATCTCCACCTCTATCTCTAATTCCATCTCCACATCCATCTCCATCTCCACCTCCATCTCCACCTCATCTCCATCTCCATCTCCACCTCTATCTCTAACTCCATCTCCACATCCATCTCCACCTCTATCTCTAACTCCATCTCCATCTCCACCTCCATCTCCACCTCATCTCCACCTCATCTCCATCTCCATCTCCACCTCTATCTCCAGCTCCATCTCCACCTCCATCTCCACCTCTATCTCTAACTCCATCTCCACATCCATCTCCATCTCCATCTCCACCTCATCTCCACCTCATCTCCATCTCCATCTCCACCTCCATCTCCACCTCCATCTCCACCTCTATCTCTAACTCCATCTCCACCTCCATCTCCACCTCATCTCCATCTCCACCTCTATCTCTAACTCCATCTCCATCTCCATCTCCACCTCATCTCCATCTCCACCTCTATCTCTAACTCCATCTCCATCTCCACCTCTATCTCTAACTCCATCTCCATCTCCACCTCCATCTCCACCTCATCTCCACCTCATCTCCATCTCCACCTCTATCTCTAACTCCATCTCCATCTCCAACTCCACATCCATCTCCATCTCTACCTCCATCTCCATCTCCACCTCATCTCCACCTCCATCTCCACCTCCATATCCACCTCCATTTCCACCTCATCTCTACCTCCATCTCCACCTCTATCGCTAACTCCACCTCCCCACCCATCTCCACCATCTCCACCTCCGTCTCCACCTCTCTCTCTCCACCTCCATTTCCACCTCCATTTCCACCTCATCTCTACCTCCACCTCCACCTCATCTCCACCTCCATCTCCACCTCATCTCCATCTCCATTTCCACCTCATCTCTACCTCCACCTCCATCTCCACCTCCACCTCATCTCCACCTCCATCTCCACCTCATCTCAACCTCATTTCTACCTCCATCTCCACCTCCATCTCCACATCCACCTCCACTTCCCCATCCATCTCATCCACCCTTTCTTTTTATTTTCTTCTAATTTCATCTCACCAGGATTGTATTTTTATTTACCCAGGTACGTTTTTGAGAACAAGTGATCTTTCACAATAACAACTTGGTTACGTACAGAGAGGTGTGGCAGACAAGTTTATACACCTGTAGGGGATACAGACTAAAGAACAGCTTCTATCTCAAGGCCATCAGACTGTTAAATAGTACCCTGCCCTGAACTTATCACTGTTAATTATTTTATTAACTAGGCAAGTCAGTTAAGAACAAATTCTTATTTACAATGATGGCCTATGAACAGTGGTTTAATTGCCATGTTCAGAACAACAGATTTTTACCTTGTCAGCTCAGGGATTTGAATTAGTAACCTTTCAGTTTCTGGCCCAACACTCTAACCACTAGGCTACCTGCAGCCCCTAGCCAGCTAGCACCCTGTACTCTACCTTGCACCCTGTACTCTACCTTGCACCCTGTACTCTACCTTGCACCCTGTACTCTACCTTGCTCAGGGGAAGAATGACAGATTTTTACCTTGTCAGCTCAGGGATTCAAACTAGCAAACTTTCAGTTACTGGCCTAACACTCTAACCACTAGCCTACCTGCCACCCCTAGCCAGCCAGCACCCCGTACTCTACCTTTGTACCTTAGAGACTGCTGCCCTATGTCCATAGTCATTGAACGCAGGTCATTTTAATAATGTTTACATACTGTTTTACCCACTCAATATCTATATACTGTATTCTATTCAAGGAGCATCAACATTTGTGGGTTCGATTACAGGCTCAAAATGGCCAGAAACAAATAACTTTCTCCTGAAACTCGGCAGTCTATTCTTGTTCTGAGAAATGAAGGCTATTACATGCGAAATTGCCAAGAAACTGAAGATCTTGTACAACGCTGTGTACTACTCCCTTCACAGAACAGATTAAACTATCTCTAACCAGAATAGAAAGAGGAGTGTGAGGCCCCAGTGCACAACTGACCAAGAAGGCCAGCATCCCGGAGTCGCCTCTTCACTTTTGACGTTGAGACTGGATTTTTACTGCTCTAATTATGTCGGTAACCAGTTAATAATAGCAATATGGCACTTCTGGGGTTTGTGATATACGGCCAATATACCACGGCTAAGGGCTGTGCGTTGTGCCTAAGAACAGCCCTTAGCCGTGGTATTCTGGCCATATACCACATATATATATATATATGAGAAGAGAGAGAGGGAGAGAGAGAGAGAGAGAGAGAGAGAGCGAGAGAGAGAGATGCTGTATATATTTATATGTACTCTATATATTTATACTCTGGATATTGTTCGTTATGATATTTCTACATTTCTTTTTTAGGGATTATATGTGTATTGTTATTGTATTGCTAGATAATACTGTACTGTTGGAGCTAGAAACATCAGCATTTCCCTCCACCTAAGATAACATCTGTAAATCTGTGTATGCATTCAATAAAATTGGATTTGATTTGGTATGTGATCGTCATGGTGGTGATCTGACTTCATGTGTGCCTGTGCCTTTATGCATGTCAATGTGTGTATCTGTGTGTGTGTGTGTGTGTGTGTGTGTGTGTGTGTGAAAATCAATGTGTGTTCTTATGTGTGTGTATCCGTATGTGTGTATCAGCGTGATGAGATTCCCCCAGGCGTGTGTGTTTGCCCTGATCCACCCCCTGACGAGACATCATTTGTTTGTCCCAGTGCCTTCAAATTATGGACGCATACATTTATTTAGACTTGTGCAAATATCTCCAGAGAGTGTGTTCATATGTGAGTTGTTTATCAACTACAGTATCTGGTAAAAAGCTTGACTTTTTGCATGACCAATGTCCACACAAATTGGGCCTTCTAATTTCTGCCTTTTTCATGAAAAATGTAAATACAAATCTAAAGAACAGAAAGGCCCACTCACTGTTTATGCTCCCAACTAACTCAAGACTCCTAAAGTAGAAAAAAGACAAAGCTGTGGTGTGTCGTGATAAAAGTTCTGATCAAGGCTGGAACGCACTCAGTCCATTTGACCTGAAGAAGATCCTTGTGGATTGAAATGTTGTCCGTAAAGGTGTTAATAGGGGCCATATACACTGTGCAGGCCTCTCTGTTATTTTCATGAAGGCTGGAACTCACTACGGCCAAAGAACGAATTTGGAAAGCAAGTTTTTCAGACTTTCATTCAAGCTTTAGAATAGCCTATACTACATTATCCTTTTGTCTACTTGGTATTTCAGACAGTCTATTTCAGCAGGTAACATAATGTGCTCTCTTATTTATGTAGATATATTTTTATAAATATAAATTTTCACAAAGTCTGCTGCCTCAGTTTGTATGATGACAATTTGCATATACTCCAGAATGTTATGAAGAGTGATCAGATGAAAGTCCCTCTTTGCTATGCAAATTAACTGAATTCCAAAAAACATTTCCACTGCATTTCAGCCCTGCCACAAAAGGACCAGCTGACATCATGTCAGTGACTCTCTCGTTAACACAGCTGTGAGTGTTGACGAGGACAAGGCTGGAGATCACTCTGTCATGCTGATTGAGTTCGAATAACAGACTGGAACCTTCAAAGGGAGGGTGGTGCTTGGAATCATAATTGCTTTGCACAAAAGGGCTTCACAGGCAAGGATGCCAGTAAGATTGCACCTAAATCAACCATTTATTGGATCATCAAGAACTTCAAGGAGAGCAGTTCAATTGTTGTGAAGAAGGCTTCAGGGCGCCCAAGAAAGTCCAGCAAGCGCCAGGACCGTCTCCTAAAGTTGATTCTAGCTGCGGGATCGGGGCACCACCAGTACAGAGCTTGCTCGGGAATGGCAGCAGGCAGGTGTGAGTGCATCTGCACGCACAGTGAGGGGAAGACTTTTGGAGGATGTCCTGGTGTCAAGAAGGGCAGCAAAGAAGCCACTTCTCTCCAGGAAAAACATCAGGGACAGACTGATATTCTGCAAAAGGTACAGGGATTGGACTGCTGAGGACTGGGGTAAAGTCATTTTGTCTGATGAATCCCCTTTTCGATTGTTTGGGGCATCCGGAAAAAAGCTTGTCCGGAGAAGACAAGGTGAGCGCTACCATCAGTCCTGTGTCATGCCAACAGTAAAGCATCCTGAGACCATTCATGTGTGGGGATGCTTCTCAGCCAAGGGAGTGGGCTCACTCACAATTTTGCGTAAGAACACAGCCATGAATAAAGAATGGTACCAACACATCCTCCGAGAGCAACTTCTCCCAACCATCCAGGAACAGTTTGGTGACGAACAATGCCTTTTCCAGCATAATGGAGCACCTTGCCATAAGGCAAAAGTGATAACTAAGTGGCTCAGGGAACAAAACATCGATATTTTGGGTCCAAAACAAAACAGGACCAATGGTGTGGGAAGAAACATTCGGGGGGGAGACAGTAAAACACATTTAACTAAAATGCCAATCCCCTTTAATTGTCAAACTCCCCAGACCTTAATCCCATTGAGAACTTTTGCTCAATCCTCAAGAGGCGGGTGGACAAACAAAAACCCACAAATTCTGACAAACTCCAAGCATTGATTATGCAAGAATGGGCTGCCATCATTCAGGATGTGGCCCAAAAGTTAAATGACAGCATGCCAGGGCGGATTGCAGAGGTCTTGAAAAAGAAGGGTCAACACTGCAAATATTGACTCTTTGATTCAACTTCATGTAATTGTCAATAAAAGCCTTTGACACTTATGAAATGCTTGTAATTAGACTTCAGTATTCCATAGTAACATCTGACAAAAATATCTAAAGACACTGAAGCAGCAAACTTTGTGAAAATGTATATTTGTGTCATTCTCAAAACATTTGGCCACGGCTGTATGTTGTTTACATTTTTATTCAATAAATCTTTATTGTCCCCAAAGGCCAATTCACTTTGCAGCATAATATAAAACATGAAAATGCAGGACATTGTGAAACACGATAGACACAATACATAGCAGGGGATGTGTTACATAGAGACAGTGGAGTATATGCACTATTTCACATTGTATCTTTTAACCTGGCAGGATTTGCGTGTACATCAATGGAGAGAGTAGGTGTATTAAAATAATGGCGCCGGAGGGGATGGCTGCCATTTTACGAGCTCCTAACCAACTGTACTATTTTGTATGTTTTTTCGCATTGTTTGTAACTTATTTTGTAAATAAAGTTGCTGCTACCGTCTCTAATGACCGAAAAGAGCTTCTAGAACAGCAATTACTCACCTCGAACTGGACAAATATTCCTTCTTTAACTTCTTATGGCTGAAGGGGCAGTATTGAGTAGCTTGGATGAAAGGTGCCCATTGTAAACGGCCAGCTTCTCAGTCTCAGTTGCTAATATATGCATATTATTATTAGTATTGGATAGAAACACTCTAAAGTTTCTAAAACTGTTTGAATTAAGTCTGTGAGATTAACAGAACTCATATGGCAGGCAAAAACCTGAGAAGTTCTACTTCCTGTTTCGATTTTTTCTGGGGGTGTCATATTTTCAACCAAGCTCTTATTGAAAATACAGAGAGATATTGATGGGTTTTCACTTCACGTGAGAGGCAGCTCCGTTCCATCTCTCAATTGAAGTCGATTTAATTCTCCGGTTGGAACGTTATTCAAGATGTATGTTAACAACATTCTAAAGATTGATTCAGTACATCGTTTGCCATGTTTCTACTGACTGTAACGGAACGTTTGGACATTTCGTCACGTTATAGTGGTCGCGCTTTGAGACTTTGGTTAGGGTATTTGGTAAACAATTCGAAAGTAGCTAATTTGACATAAATAACGGACATGAACGAACAAATCAAGCATTTATTGTGGACCTGGGATTCCTAGGACTGCATTCTGATGAATTCATCAAAGGTAAGGAAACATTTATCATGTATTTTCTGGTTTCTGTTGAGTCCAACATGGTGGCTAATTTGGCTAATCATCTGAGCTCCTTCTCAGATTATTGCATGGTTTATATTTCCGTAAAGTTTTTTTTAAATCTGACACAGCGGTTGCATTAAGGAGAGGTATATCTATAATTCTATGTGTATTACTTGTATTATCATTTATATTTATGTTGAGTATTTCTGTTGAAACAATGTGGCTATGCAAAGTCACTTGATGTTTTTGCAACTAGTGAATCTAACGCCTCAATGTAAACTCAGATTTTTTGATATAAATATGAATTTAATCAAACAAAACATGCATGTATTGTGTAACATGAATTCCTATGAGTGTCATCTGATGAAAATAATCGAAGGTTAGTGATTAATTTTATCTCTATTCTGGTTTTTGTGAAGCTATCTTTAGCTGGAAAAATGGCTGTGGTTATTGTGGTTTTGTGGTGACCTAACATAATCGTTTGTAATGCTTTCGCTGAAAAGCCTATTTGAAATCGGACACTTTGGTGGGATTAACAACAAGATTACCTTTAAAATGATATAAGACACATGAATGTCTGAGGAATTTTAATTATGAGATTTCTGTTTTTTGAATTTGGCGCCCTGCACTTCGACTGGCTGTTGTCATATCGATCCCGTTAACGGGACTGCAGCCATAAGAAGTTAATGAGTCCGACGCGAAGGATATACTGCTTTCCAGGCCCAAATGCCCATTAATTCACATGAAGAAAATGCAGAGATACAGATGGAGAAGGTCGGGGTGCCTTGTGAGGATATATTAAAGAATTCTCGAGGTATTGCTCACCTGAGGTAGAGTACCTCATGATAAGCTGTAGACCACACCATCTACCAAGAGAGTTCTCATCTATATTATTCGTAGCCGTCTATTTACCACCACAGACCGGTGCTGGCACTAAGACCGCACTCAACGAGCTGTATAAGGCCATAAGCAAACAAGAAAATGCTCATCCAGAAGTGGCGCTCCTAATGGGAATTGAATGCAGGCAAACTTAAATCTGTTTTACCACATTTCTACCAGCATGTCACATTTGCAACCAGAGACAAAAAACTCAACACTACCTTTACTCCACACACAGAGACGCATACAAAGCTCTCCCTCACCCTCCATTTGGAGAATCTGACCATAATTCTATCCTCCTGATTCCTGCTTACAAGCAAAAACTAAAGCAAGAGGTACTAGTGACTCGCTCAATATGAAAATGATCAGAATTCTACTCACAGACTGAATATGTTCTGTGATTCATCCAATGGCATTGAGGAGTATACCACCTCAGTCACAAACTTCATCAATAAGTTAATCGACGACATCATCGCCACAGTGAGTGTACGTACAAATCTCAACAAGAAGTCTTGGATTACAGGTAACATCCACACCAAGCTAAAGGCTAGAGCTGCCGCTTTCAAGGAGCGGGACACTAATCCGGACAATTATAGGAAATCCCGCTATGCCTTCAGACGAACCATCAAACATGCAAAGCGTCAATTCAGGACTAAGCTTGAATCCTACCACACCGGCTCTGACGCTTGTCGGATGTGGCAGAGCTTGAAAACTATTACGGACTACAAAGGGAAACACAGCCACGAGCTGCCCAGTGACGCGAGCCTACCAGATGAGCTGAATGCATTTTATGCTCGTTTCGAGGCTGTAAGGATCAACGCAGGTGACGAGAAGCAGGTACAGGGAGTGAACATTTAATAACCACGGACAGGAACAGAATACGGACAGCGTCTGGACAGGGGAAACGGAAATGACTATAATGCTGACACGGGGATGAAACAGAGGAAACAGACAGACATAGGGAAGGCAATCAAAACGTGAAGGAGTCCAGGTAAGTCCAATGAGCGCTGATGCGCATAATGATGGTGACAGGTGTGTGTAATGAAGGGTATCCTGGCACCCTCGAGCGCCAAAGAGGGGGAGCGGGAGCAGGCGTGACAGAGGCAAGCAATACTGAAGCATGCATGAGAGCACCAGCTGTTTCGGACGACTGTGTGATCACACTCTGCGTAGCAGATGTGAGCAAACCTTTAAACAGGTCAACATTCACAAGGCAACGGGGGCTGATGGATTACCAGGACGTGTAGTCAGAGCATGCGCGGACCAACTAGCAAGTGTTTCAACCTCTCCCTGACCGAGTCTGTAATACCTACAAGTTCCAAGCAGACCACCATAGTCCCTGTGCCCAAGAACGAGAAGGTAACCTGCCTAAATGACTACCGCCCCGTAGCACTCACATCGGTAGCCATGAAGTGCTTTGAAAGGCTGGTCATGGCTCACATTAACACCATCATCCCGGAAACCCTAGACCTACTCCAACTCACATACCGCCCCAACAGATCCACAGATGACGCAATCTCAATCTCACTCCACACTGCCCTTTCCCACCTGGACAAAAGGAACACCTATGTGAGAACGCTGTTCATTGACTACAGCTCAGCATTCAACACCATAGTGCCCAGAAAGCTCGTCACTAAGCTAAGGACCCTGGGACTAAACACCTCCCTCTGCAACTGGATCCTGGACTTTCTGACGTGCCGACCCCCAGGTGGTAAGGGTAGGCAACAACACATCTGTCACGCTGATCCTCAACACTGGGGCCCATCAGGGGTGCATGCTTAGTCTCCTCCTGTACTCCCTGTTCACCCACAACTGTGTGGCCAAGCACGACTCCAACACCATCATTAAGTTTGCTGACGACACAACAGTGTTGAGCCTGATCACCGACAACGATGAGACAGCCTATAGGGAGGAGGTCAGAGACCTGGCAGTGTGGGTCGAGAGTTTCAAGTTCCTTGGTGTCCAAATCACCAACGAACTGTCATGGTCCAAACACACCAAGACAGTCGTGAAGAGGGCACGACAACCCCTTTTCCCCCTCAGGAGACTGAAAAGATTTGGCATGGGTCCCTAGATCCTCAGAAAGTTCTACAGCTGCACCATCGAGAGCTGACCAGTTGCATCTCCGCCTGGTACGGCAACTGCTCGGCATCTGACCATAAGCGCTACAGAGGGTCATAGACTGTTCTCTCTGCTACTGCACAGCAAGCGGTACCGGAGCACCAAGTCTAGGTCCAAAAGGCTCCTTAACAGATTCTACCCCCAAGCCACTGCTGAACAATTAATCAAAAGGCCATCTGGACTATTTACATTGACACCCCCTTTGTTTTTACACTGCTGCTACTCGCTGTTTATTATCTATGAATAGTCACTGTACCCCTACCTACATGTACAAATTATATACAGGGGGTACTTGGTACCGGTACCCCCTGTATATAGCCTTGTTAATGTTATGTAATTTTATTGTGTTACTTATTTATTTTTACTTTTGTTTGTTTAGTTAATATTTTCTTATCTCTATTAAGGGCTTGTAAGTAAGCATTTCACGGTAAGGTTTACACCTGTTGTATTCTACATTTGTGTGTATGTTTATGAAGATGGCAAGTCTGTTGTCCTATACAGTATTTGTGTGTAAATATTTTAAGAAAAGCATGTTTTGTTTTTCATGGTGGGCGGGTGTGTTTATATGTATTTACAATGCTGTCCATATCTACAGAGATAGCATGTTTATGTTTGTGTACATAATGCTTGACAGTCTATCTACTCTCTCATTCTCTCTCTTTTTATTTATCTCTCTCTCCCTCCCTGCAGAGCTCCAGTGGTGGGTTCAGCAATTCAAAACAAGGCTCAGTGAGGGAGAGATAGTGAAGGAATGGAGAGCGAGAGGTAAGGGAATGGAAGGAAAGGGAAGGTAGAGAGAGAGAGAGAGAGACAGAGACAGCGAGAGAGAGATAGAGAAAGAGAATTGAATTGAAATTGAATTTAGAGAGAGAGAGAGAGAGAGAGAGAGAGAGAGAGAGAGAGAGAGAGAGAGAGAGAGAGAGAGAGAGAGAGAGAGAGAGAGAGAGACAGCCCCCCAGGCGTGTTCGGTCTGTGATGGCTCCCCTGACAGCCTCCCCAGTAATGGCCTCTCTCTCTCTCTCTCTCTGAGTGCTGTGAAATTGCTGGCCTGGTCTGTGCAGCTGAGGACTCGCAGGTGACAAACAGCCTTTTAATTCAGAGCGTGGAGAGGTGGAGGGAGAGGTGGAGAGGTGACGGAGAGGGAGGCCCTAAGGGAGGCCTACCAATCATACATCAATCACACTAACCTCTCCCCTGGGAGCCGCCCTGACGGAAAGGGGACCTGGGGGGCTGGAGAGGTGGGATGGAGGGGAGCAGGGGAGATGTGGGGTATATGGGGAGGGGGGTTTGGGGGCATGCATATACTGTACCTGCCAGAGAGGGAATCTGCCTGGGGTCAGGGGCTGAAGGGATGCTGAGAGGGTGTATGGTGGGGTGCGTGTATGGGGCTGTGTGTATTAGGTGTGTGTGACAGCGTGTGTCGGAACTTTGGGGGTGGAGGGGAGGTGTGTTCCCCCTCAGGTGTCTAGGCTGTCCCTCTGTGAGGTATAGGGAGCAGAAGGAATGGGGGAGGGATGGAGAGAGGGAAATGAAAGAGTGAAGGTGCTCTGCTTAGTATTGACCCCCGGGACACAGAGAGACGTCTGAATCAGGCCTTCCTTCACCTCCAAGTGTTATTCTCTTGCTCCCTCCATCTTTATCTCTCCCTCCCCCGCTTTCTCTCTCTACCTCCATCTCCATTCCTCCCTCCTATTTCTTACTATTGCCTACATTTTGAATCAAAAGTGTTCTTTATCTGCAACAGTCTCAATAGACAAGTCAGCAAGGTACGAATATTTATTGAAAATGTATGTAGTTACGTTGACCTCTGCTTGGCCCTGTGAACAAAAAGTGTTTTCCATTTGATGTTTTGATCAGTGAATGACATTAAACCACAGTAGTTTAACAACTATTCACACCTGCATTCTACTATTCTACCTCAGTTGTAGCTATCAATAAGTATTTGAGACGCAATTTCCTCTTGTCTCATGACTCAAACATATTGCAAGGACATGGTCAGATTGTGTGTTTTGTTTATTTGAACTATTTTAGTAAAAACCTAAATCCTGAAGAAGACACTGTGTTGCTGAAACGTTGGTTATTAAGATGTGCGACTTTCTTTTATTTTTATACAACAGTGAACAAAAATATAAACGCAACATGTAAATATCCCAGAAATGTTCCAAATGCACAAAAAGCTTATTTCTCTCAAATGTTGTGCACATATTTATTTACATCCCTGTTAGTGAGAATTTCTCCTTTGCCAAGAGAATCCATCCACCTGACAGGTGTGGTATATCAAGAAGCTGATTAGACAGCATGATCATTACACAGGTGCACCTTGTGCTAGGGACAATAAAAAGTCACTAAAATGTGCAGTTTTGTCACACAACACAATGCCACAGATGTCTCAAGATTTGAGGGAGCATGCAATTGGCATGCTGACTGCAGGAATGTCCACCAGAGTGGTTGCCAGAGAATCTAAAGTGAATTTCTCTCAAATTAGAGAATTTGGCAGTATGTCCAATCGGCCTCACAACCACAGACCACGTGTAACCACGTCAGCCCAGGACCTCCACATCTGGCTGCTTCACTTGCGGGATCGTATGAGACCAGCCACCTGGACAGCTGATGAAACTGTGGGTTTGCACAACCAAAGAATTTTTTCACAAACTGTCAGAAACCGTCTCAGGGAAGCTCATCTGCGTGCTCGTCGTCCTCACCAGGGTCTTGACCAGACTGCAGTTCGGCGTTGTAACTGACTTCAGTGGGCAAATGCTCACCTTTGATGGCCACTGGAACGCTGGAGAAGTGTGCTTTTCACAGATAAATCCCAGTTTCAAATGTACCAGGCAGAAGGGAGACGTTGTGAACAGAGTGCCCCATGTTGGCGGTGGGGTTATGGTATAGGCAGGCATAAGCTACGGAGGATGAAAAGAATTGCATTTTATCAATGTCAATTTCAATGCACAGAGATACCGTGACGAGATCCTGAGGCCCATTGTCGTGACATTCATCCGCCGCCATCACCTCATGTTAAGGAATGATAATGCACGGTCCCATGTCGCAAGGATCTGTACACAATTCCTGGAAGCTGAAAATGTCCCAGTTCTTCCATGGCCTGCATACTTACCAGACATGTCACCCATTGAGCATGTTTGGGATGCTCTGGATCACCTTGTACGACGTGTGTTCCAGTTCCCGACAATATGCACCAACTTCACACAGTCATTGAAGAGGAGTGGAACAACATTCCACAGGCCACAATCAACAGCCTGATCAACTCTATGCAAAGGAGATGTGTCGCGCTGAATGGGGCAAATGGAGGTCACACCAGATACTGACTGGTTTTCTGATCCACACCCCTACCTTTTTTTAAAGTTATCTGTGACCATCAGATGCGTATCTGTATTCCCAGTCATGTGAAATCCATAGATTAGGGTCTAATGAATTTATTTCAATTGACTGATTTCCTTATGAACTGCAACTCAATAAAATCTTTAAAATTGTTGCATGTTGCTTTTATGTTTTTGTTCAGTGAATATAAAAGGTTTAAACACTCATCCTCCTCTCTTCTCTCTCTCTCTCTGTTTACCATCTGTAAATGCTTGTACTAAGCTGCAGGAGGGCTGAAAGAGGAAAGTTAAAGAAGTCAGGAGGAGCTGAGTGTTTCTGAAAGAGATGCCATTTTCCCTCCAGCTCCCACAACACGACAGAACCGAGGAGAGCAGACTCAGACAGACACACAGACACACACACGCACAAAGACCGACATACACACACAGACAAACACAGACACACTGACACACGCACACACAGACACACAAATCAAATAAAATCGAATCAAATTGTATTTGTCACATGCGCCAAATACAACAGGTACAATACAAACACAATTCAACCTTACAGTGAAATGCGAGCAGCAGTAAAATAACAATAGCGAGGCTATATACAGAGGGTATCGGTACAGAGTCAATGTGCAGGGGCACCGGTTAGTCGAGGTAACTGAGACAATATGTACATGTAGGTAGAGTTATTAAAGTGACAATGCATAGATAATAACAGAGAGTGGCAGCAGCGTAAAAGGAGGGGCAATGCAAATAGTCTGGGTTGCCATTTGATTAGCTGTTCAGGTGTCTTATTGCTTGGGGGTAGAAGCTGTTTAGGAGCCTCTTGGACCTAGACTTGGCGCTCCGGTACCGCTTGCCGTGCAGTAGCAGAGAGAACAGTCTATGACTAGGGTGTCTGGAGTCTTGGACAATTTTTAGGGCCTTCCTCTGACACTGCCTGGTATAGAGGTCCTGGATGGCAGGAAGCTTGGCCCCAGTGATGTACTGGGCTGTATGCACTACCCTCTGTAGTGCCTTGCAGTCAGAGGCCGAGCAGTTGCCATACCAGGAAGTGATGCAACCTGTCAGGATGCTCTCGATGGTGCAGCTGTAGAACCTTTTGAGGATCTGAGGATCCATGCCAAATCTTTTCAGTCTCCTGGGGGGGGAGTAGATTTTGTCGTGCCCTCTTCACGACTGTCTTGGTGTGCTTGGACCATGTTAATTTGTTGATGATGTGGACGCCAAAGAACTTGAAGCTCTCAACCTGCTCCACTACAGCCCAGTCGATGAGAATGGGGGCGTGCTCGGTCCTTCTTTCCTGTAGTCCACAATCATCTCCTTTGTCGCACACACACACAGACACAGACAGACACTCACAGACAAACACAGACACACACAGACAGAGCAGAGCTTGGGTTGTGGGTTGTATATGACCAAGGCCACCGTGGACAAAGGGGACGGCTGCTCAACCCGCCCTGGATGGGAGGCTGCAGCTGGAGGAAGAAAGTCCTTGAAAATGGTGTGTGTGTGTGTGTGTGTGTGTATGTGTGTGTGTGTGTGTGTGTGTGTGTGTGTGTGTGTGTGTGTGTGTGTGTGTGTGTGCGTGCGTGCGTGCGTGCGTGCGTGCGTGCGTGCGTGCGTGCGTGCGTGCGTGTGCGTTCTTCCATTTCCACACTTGCTTATGTGCAGTATTTTGCTTGTTGTACTGTGTAACAATGTGTACCACCTTTACTGGAAAGACATTGGTATTAGAGACACATTGTAAAATGTTTCTAGAGCTTTATTCCCATTGTGTGGTCCAGTGAGTAGACAGTTAACTAGTTCCTCTCTCACATCCAATGCTTTTTTGGGGCTTATGACATCCTGCCCAGTTGTAAACAATTGTTTTGTAAAGATAAAGTTTATTTTAAACCGAATGTATCATTGAAAGATATTGCATTTGGGCATCAGTGTGTCTTCAAGAAATGTTGATGCATGCATGACCAACAAGTTCTCACAGTCTCACTGCAGAATTAGACTTCATCCACGTTCTCCAAAAGTCAAATTTCAGTGTTTTTGTTGCTCCTGCTGCACTATCATTCCATTTTTCCCAAACATCAAATTTCGAATTTAATGGTTAAGTTTAGGCACTCATTCCAAATGGTTAAATTAAGGGTTAAGGTTTGGGATAGGGTTAAAACCAAATATAAAAAAACAGTGTCCATGACTGGGATTCAACACACAATAGTCTGAGCCAGAGTCATGGGGTTACGCCCCACAACACCCTAGCAAAACCCAAGCCTACATGATGGTAATAGCGCTCACTGTTGTCCCTAGTGGCCGGTTTTGAAAGCATTTCCCGACGTCCTCAGGACATGGATAGATTCCGACTTCGACGTCAATCTTGAACGACCTGGCTGTGCATGACGCCTCAACAGATTCAAATGTTGAAAGCCTCACCCGATTCAGAATTGTAAGAATGTTTTCTGCTGTTGCACAAGATGTACAACCCATGAATCATCATACCACACCTGGACAATCATAATAGAATAGCATAATAACAGAGCACGCCCGTGTAAATTGTTTACTTCTGTCAATACATTACAACGCCTAATCTCTTGTTGATAATCTGCATATTGTCATAAAATCATATCATGCGTCCCAACGCGTTTGATTGATGGAGAAAACAAACAACTAATTCATAGATTCATATAGGTGACTATACAGACCTATTCAGAATCAATGCTCACTACTTTTAGAAATACTAAACAAGAAATTGGCGGGTTGTCTAGTTTCAGCACCTTGGACACTTCCTCTCTCTCCAGGAGTTCCTAAACCTAGCGCGATGGCTCGGCTAAGTATGGCGCGGGACTGTTTGGCTTGCAGGGGAGAGAGATGGAGAGCGACAGAACGGTACGTGGTGGGATAAAGAAGAGAACACAGCTCTCTACACAATAAAATGTGTCCCTTACAATGACCTGTGTGACGCAAACAAGAGGCGAAAGAGAAGCTGTGGCAAGAGTTCTCTTTACCCAATATGTTCTTTTTCCCACGTACAGGGTGATAACGCTTTGTTTGTCCCCAAAATAAATTATATTATCTGAAATCACCGTTTGTATTAATATTTGGATAGGCCTATTGCATACGACTGTCTTCACACACCTTATCATATACGTGAATACCTGGTTGGATTAATAGGCTATCATCAAAGGCATAAAGGAAAATATGATGTAGATACAAACCCATGTTGACTCCTCAACAGTTGGCAGGTTGAACGAGAAATGTAACCCTTTCAGAAGTGTGAATTGAGGTGCCTGTGACGTCTACAATTTGTACCTTATTTGTTTGTTGTTGACAGGGCACTGGAGAGTAGGCCTATAGGTTGGTAACATTCGAACGAAATGTTAAGGAGTTTTTAAACGGAGAGTCAAGAAAACAAGACTCGGTGAGAAAAATAAATAGCAAGCCCCAATAGCTTTGGGATTAAGACCGTGAGCGGGGCCAAGCTTTAGTGCCACTGTCGCCTGCCAAGAGCGGCGGGGGTCCCCTCTGTGGCCCGGGCTCTCCCTTTCTCTCCCAACAAGCTGAACGGCCTCCCCCCGACTACAGAAATTACTGCTTTATTATCATGTAGAGTCACCAGTTAATACTAACCAGCACCACGGAAAACATTTCACATTCTACAATCTACAGATGGAGATGGATGGATAATCATGCATGCACGAGCTACAACTTCACTCTGGCTATCATGTTGTTTTTGTTGGCTCAATTTTAGGTTAGGTAATAACATGACAGTATGCTATGGACCTGCTTTTATCACTGTAATATGCTTTGGTTAAAACAGTTTACTGATGAGCATGATAAGGATGATGGTGGTGGTGAGGATGATAATGATGATGATAGTGGTGGTGATGTTGAAAAATTGTGAGGATGAGGATATAATAATAATAATAATAATAATAATAATAATAATAATAATAATAATAATAAAACTCATACAAACTCACACAAATATGATGATGGTCCTTTATTTTGCGTAAAAACATAAATATTGGTAGCTTCTTGCCATAAATCAGACTATTTACACATTCATCTTGAACAACAGGCTACTTTTCTTTGAATAATTGTTGAATTGACCTTAATAATTCACAAATTTCTTCAGACGAATTCTTAGACGAGTTATTTATGTACAGCAACAATGTGCGATTCAATTGATATTATTATGAATGCATAAAGTTGCCAATGTTGCTGTAATTGTTAATGTTGTTCTTGTTCTGATTTTAAAAGTTATCTTAAATGAAAATATGCAGTGGGTCAAAATGAACACCTATTGGGCTACTTAACCAACTCATTATACAAAACAATTGCTCAAACTTAGTTTTAAACCAGCCTCGCCTCTCCACCAACAACCATTAGTGTCTGCATGATGTTTGCACTGCCTCGACTAACTTAAATGATGTTCTGGGTAAATATTGAAATTCCCCTCTGTTAAAGCGGCGGGCGACCAGGCTCTCCCTATTGATGAGGCCCGCTATCTTAATCCTATGCATTTCCCTGTAAATAGCTTTCTGTATGAGAAAGGGCATGCCTGGGTCCCCCTCCCCTCTCGTTCCCTCAACTCCACACACACACACACACACACACACACACACACACACACACACACACACACACACACACACACACACACACACACACACACACACGCATACTGTAGAGAGCCAAATGACAGCCTAATGCAGGAAGGGTTTTGTAGCCTTAACTCTTGTTCAGCTACTCCCGTCTCGCATTGCATCCCATTCAGGGTCATTTAAGGCGGGTACATGTCATGTAAGACGGCCCCCTCACTTTGTAGGCCGCTTTAAGGTGATGGCTGTAGGCATCAACTCCACTAGGTCATCTTGTCACAGACAGAGGACGAAGAAGAGGTGAAAATAAGAATTAAAATTAAAGATGATCCGCAGGTTTTTGTTCTGTGCCTTGGTGTCATCAGAAGTTTAATTTAGATTAAATTGAAACAATCAAAGCTTTCATTTCACCTAAATAACATGTCTAATTGGCATAATTGTATCAGAGAAAGATCTTGTTGATTGGTCATATTAGACAAAAAGCATGTTTAGTTTCTTATAGTGCCCAGCCCAGGCAGCAAGCTTAGCCATTATAATTCGTTGGTTGGTGCCTTAGTTCTTGAAGCGTTCCATTGGGATAGTCCCTAAAATCCATTCACCCCACGAGTTTGATGGGAGCTACAGCAGGAAAATAGAAAATGTAAGATTATAGACCTGTTTACGCCGTTTAGGTCCATTCTGTAACGAGGCAGTAACAAAACGAGTGACCATCATTTGCCAATGTCTTCAAAAAAAATCGTGTCCCTCTTAGCAGAATTAAAGTTTATTAGCCTATTTATGATAGTATGTTTAAGGTTTAGGTCGACCTGAAGGTAGGCTACCGACCATTATTTAAATGAGTAACTATGACAACTGAGTCCTGATTGGCCACCCAGGCACAGGAATTAAAGGAGACCGTCACCCAATCTGAATACGGACGTGCCTCGCGCCAGCACAGCCGGGCACAGTGATGCGAAAAGTGTCCACGTGAGGTGAGCGGAGGCGAAGAAGTGGAACCTAAAAACAAAAGATGACAGAATAATAAAAGAAAGTGCTATTTACAACAACAACAAAATAATAACTTTGCTACAGCCCCATGCAACATATTCTCTACAGCGGGGAAGAACAGGCTTTTCAGGTGACCATTTTTACGCAGCCCGTCAATGAACAGGAATAGGTGCTTTTTAAATTCACCTTTCTATCTTCTGGATTCCGGATTGTGACAAGTGCCAGGACAGGACAGGGGCGTCCAGAACCAGAAGTACAGAAGAGGAACTTCGGGGAGTGTTCACCTATAGCCTGCCTTTAAACGGTAGGGGATAGGGTCTTCTCACCGCCCACCCACCTGACGGAACATTCGCGTCTGCTTTGTCCCAAACCCCGGAGCCAAGACGTTGCTGCGCAGAGAGCCGTGTGGCCCCAGACCCAGCACCGGAGCCCGCGTGGGAAGGTCGGCCCTCGGTGTCCTCCAGACAGGCGGGATGATGGTCCACTGCGCCGGGTGCGACAGGCCCATCCTGGACCGGTTCCTGCTTAACGTGTTGGACCAAGCCTGGCACGCCAAATGCGTCCAGTGCTGCGAGTGCAACTGTAATCTGACAGAGAAGTGCTTCTCCCGGGATGGGAAGCTCTATTGTAAAATTGACTTTTTCAGGTAAGGATTCAGATTGGGGATTCAGACGTAAAAGCAGGGCTTGCCAAAAACTCAGTAAGGAGAATTATAATCATCCTGCTTCTGAAGATTGTCATTCTGGATTTTGTTTTCTTGTTTTTTGTTCGTCAGTGGATTTGTTTCAAATCAAATGCTGAAATGGGATTTCATGACACAATGCTAAAAATAGCTCTCGTTTAAGCGTCACTCACATAATTAACCAGATATTATTATGTAGGCCTACACATTGTTTTGTGGAAATGGATATGGTTTACCAAGGCCTATTTCACAGGATGTATTTCACCTATAAGCGAGATAGCATACATATAAGTTACTTGAAATGTTTAAGAATGTCACTTCAAAATAATAATATTTATAGTCAATAGAAGTAATATTGCAGCCATGGCACATTGGCATCTTGGCATTTAGTGTCACATTGGTTTTGCAACAAAAATCATATAATTATTAGGCCAATAAATTAATCATAGTTATAGGTTCATTTTGAATACCACAACAATATTTAGCATTTTGACAGAACCATATAATAATTATCACTCTTTGTCCGCATGACGTGTGTGTTTTTAAAGAAACAAAGTGTGTTTTCTGACAATACGAAGCATTAACTTAGTTAATAATTGTTATTATGACACCAATAATATCACTTGTATTTATAAATTCATATTATGGGAATATTCTGAATATTATGTGGGCTTGAATATTCACACTTCTCTTAATCCATTCATGCAGACATGACAGTTTAAATCTATTTCTAAATCAGCTACATTTTCCTCAAACCCGTACTCTCTGTTTCCACTTTTGTTTGTTCCAATATATTTTAAAACCTCTCCATTAGGCCTACACCATCCGCTCAGTTCTTCAACGTGTTCCATGTAATTCAGTGATAAGTATAGGCCCTTGTTTGTAGCATCAGAGCAATTATTTATGTGTCAGCTTTTTCCCGTCTCCCCAAACTAATTGTTTAATGACATGTAAGGCCCAGTGTTTAAGCCTTTGTGATGGCATTGTTGCCCCCAAACGACCTTGACCATCATATTAGCCAGCTCCCATCAAGCAGTGGATTTAAATGGCCCAACCATTAGCCAGGAGAAACAGTAATCACCCAAATGTGGCCATTTGTTGTGTAAGTAGAGCGGTGGCCTGCACTCGCCGCACCGGAGGAGGCTGGGCCCGGGCGGTGCATGTAAAAGGCTACAGTGGAGCGATACTATTGCAAATGGATCGAGAGAGAGAGATTCCGTAGACTACATTAGTGTTCAAATAAAGGGGGCTTGCCTGAACCGCTCGTTCAGTCGTGCCCTCGTGCAACCGCTTTCCAAAATCCAAAACAACAGCCCCCCACTCACACCCTCAAACACACACTATCTCCAATACTCGTATTATAATTGAAATATTTTCAATTCCTGCATTTTTTTTCGTCCTGGAGGCGACTCCATATTGATGAGAGAGAGATTACCAAATCAGCATGAGGCGCATGACGAGGTTTCTGGCTCGTGATGAGGTGGATTAGGCCTATTTATTTCACATCCGAGAGAGAAACACAAAATAAGGCTTCCCATTCTCCATCACTTTATGTAGGCCTACATTAGCATACCTTTTCTTCCAATGCTACACAGGCATTTTCAAGCATTTACCTTGTCGAGTTATCCCTGGAAATGTTGAGACGTTGAATTATGCTATTGTATTCGTCTGTCTATCTAAATAATAAAAGTCTATCCACCAAGGTTTTTGCATGTGAAGAGGGTGAATGTGGATTAACAGAGATTTTCACGGTAAAAGGGTCCTATTCGGTTTAATCCTCGGATATCTCCGTGGTCACATTGTGCTGACTGTCACTAATGCGTTAGCGTGGGTTTATTAATATAACAACTCCATAAAAAATTTGAAAATTAATGTTTTTCTATTCAATGTTGAAAATCTGTCTAGCGCACATTGTAGGCTATTTCGTATCAAGTAGGATGTTAGATTTGAACGAAAATTAGTTCGAAATAGGCTCCCCTTTCTTCAATTATGGCAAAGATGTAATAGCCTGCTATAAAACAAATATATTAAGTATGTTATTTATTATTTATTAAGATGATGTTATTGTTACTACTATTGTTATTATTAGGCATTTTATTATTATTATTAAAGGCTATCTGTTGTCATTGTTGAAACAGGCCTTGTTATGTAAAATCTATTTAAAACAGATTTTGTTAGATTTCGTGGTTGCAATTTTAAATTTAGGCTACTCACAAAAACATCTGCATTGCCCACAGTTGCATAATTCACTATAGGCCTATAATTTTCCTTTCTTTATTAAGACTCACGCAGGTTGAACGCCGTCTACTTATTTACTTAAGTTAAAACTGTACAATTTCCCGCTCAAATTCAGGATGTTGTTTACTATTTTAGTCTCAGAGTGATTTTACATCAACATGCTTGTTGTCTCTGTCCTCTCGCTTTCTTTTCAGGAGGTTTGGGACGAAGTGCGCAGGATGCCTCCAAGGCATCTCTCCCAGTGATCTGGTGCGCAAGGCGCGCAGCAAGGTGTTCCATCTCAACTGCTTCACGTGCATGGTGTGCAACAAGCAGCTGTCCACGGGCGAGGAACTCTATGTCATTGACGAAAATAAATTTGTTTGTAAAGAAGACTACCTGAGCTCAGGGGCGATCAAGGAAGTCAACTTGAATTCAGGTAATTATTGTTAAAGGCCCAGTGCAGTCAAAAACGTGATTTCCTGTGTTCCACACTATGCAGTTGGAATACTATGAACTTGTGAAAAAGATTATTATGCCCATTTAGTGGAAGAGCTGTTTGAAAATGCATTTCAGCCTGTTTTGGTGGGATGGAGTTTTGGACTGCCTGGTGACATCACCAGGTGGTAAATGACTTAATAGACCAATAAGAAAGAGAGTTCCAAACCTCTCTGCCAATAACAGCTATTTTTCAATTGTCTCCTCCCCACTCAGACCACTCTCAGACATTCCTAGCGAAATTCTTGCTTGAGAATAATAGCTAAGAAGCTATTTTTTTTTCTTTTTTTTTTTACCATTTTAATTGAAAACAATCACAGTAAGGTACCTGCTTGTTACCCAGAGATGATTTGATTTTGAGATAAAACCTTTAAGGGTTTCAATAGTGAGTCTTGTTATATTACTACATGGATACAAACATAGCAATGTTCTGTTGGTCATGGAAAATGTCTATAGGCCCACCGATGTCTGAAAACAAGGGACCGTTTTTCTTTGTTGATTTACTGATTGTTTCAACGTGGGATCTCACGTTACCATACACTGGTACACATCCAATCAAACCAAAACCATAGACTGCTTATGGTGGAGAATTAAACGACTTGTTCATGATATGAAACGCCACTACTGCTTGGATGTATTTGTTGGCATCCTGAAATGGGATAGGCCTATATCACATATTTACAAATCCCACTGCAAACTAAAATGTATGAATTCGAAAACCTATTATGTTACTCTGCACCTTAAAAAAAAAGAAGTATCCAGAGGCATAACCTATATAGCCACCGGCCGCCGTAGCGGAGTTGAGTCTACACACCACCGTCAGGAAATTCAGAACCATGGACAAGGCGGGTGTCTGAACGTCAGCTCTGGCTCTGCATGATTTAGGGTAGGCTGTCGCCTGCGTCCAATCTCACCGCTGTTGAAGTAGTCTTATATATGGATACATATTTTTTTTTCTATTCTGTTTGATTCTATTATCTACTTTCCTATTTTAGCTGCAGTGTCGTATAGCGCCTAACGTCACATGGTCAAACATAGGCCTATATGGAGAATTCGTCTGCAAGTGACTTCTCCTCCAATTATCTCAAAACAAATATCTCTAAAATGTAATTATTTAAAGACGTTGATATTGATAAGAGATTACGCCTATATGTTGGGTGTTTGGAACCAAAATTGATAGGCCTAAATCAACAACAACAACTGTCGGAAAAGCGTACTGTGTTCGAGGAGTTGTCAGGCTCCCATCACTGGCACTCGATTTTGTCTTTAGATCAACAAGGTGACGGATAACATGTGTATCATCGAAAGACGTGACATTGATTTGAACCCCTCGTTGCGTGTCTGTTGCTTCAAATATGAACAACATATGACTACTGACATTCTTGCTGGCTCAATGGGCCGCATATAGAGCATGTGTAGCCTAGTGTTTGATGATGTTCCCCAACAAAGCATCTCCGGGTCGCTGAATGCATCTGACCATATAGCTGAGGCTTATCAATGCTATAATTTCCTGTTTGATACATTTCTCAAACAGCCATCCCCTCGGACAATGACATGCTGTTATCGTGCGACGCAGCGGGTCCTTGGGGATCCGCTGGATAGGCAGCCTAGCTCCCTTTTTTTGTTTCACGTTACATGCATAATTTCTATTTCCATATGTCGATCCGCTTCAGGTCACACGCGGGCAGGGTTGAGTTAAGTTGGTTACACCTGTTTTATTTGTGACTAGATTTAAACGGGTAAATCCAGGCATTTAGACTGTTTCATATGGACTTGGTAAAGTGTATTTTTTTTATTTAAAAGGCACTCAAAGGGCTTCCATAGGCTATTTGTATTTTGTGAGGCGTCATTGTTCCACGTATTCTGGTTTATTTCTGATTAGACAGACTACAGAATTAATCTAGCAGCACACAGAAGGCCTCATGATATCTCCGATTGAGACCTTTCCATTCTCTCTCGTTCCCCAGTGTCATCCTGCACAGACAGAAGTTTATCGCCGGACCTCCAGGACCCGATGCAGGACGACACAAAAGAGACGGACAATTCCACATGCTCAGATAAGGACACGAACAATAACGAGAATGAGGAGCAGAGTTCGGGTACGAAGCGGCGAGGTCCGCGAACCACCATCAAAGCCAAGCAGCTGGAAACGCTGAAGGCTGCCTTCGTGGCCACGCCGAAACCCACCCGACACATCCGGGAACAGTTGGCCCAGGAGACGGGACTCAACATGCGGGTTATACAGGTAGAAGACTGTTATATACTTCACTTGAGACTATACATTTTTGGTTGATAAAGAGCCTGGTTTTTATTTGGCCACGTTGGAATTTCTACTCCCATATGGAATAGAATAGATGCTCTGGGTAGATCTGTTGATTTCCCAGGTCCAGTGGAGAAAACGTTATGTGTTTTTTTCTATTTGTGTTTGTTGAGCACCGCTAGGTTTTGATAGACTACTGGTGTTGTAAGCAACGTCTGCTGTCTTTGACATTCTTGATGAATTAGAATAGATTGGATTTTAATTTTCCCTGAAATTAGAGCGAGATTTAATTGAAGACTTAATTGACAAAGTGAGAGTGAGAAGAAAAAATGTCACAACAGGTTACTATGAGGTTATTATCTAGTCCACATCCCTAAAACTATGTGTAAAATGAAATAGGCCTATAACTGACCTACCTTTCTATGGAGGGAAAAACATATTTGGAATCAAATATGAGAAAAATGCCTTTTAATGAAAACGTTGAAAACAAGACACATTCAAATGAAATGCTGATTGACAAATCCATAGGATCGTCATAAGATCAAGTCGAGAGTTATTGAACACCCCTCCCCGGGAAATAGGAATGGGGTCTATGAAACCACAATATTCATTCCAGATGTTTATAGCTTTTGTGATATTTTTGTAATATTTAGCTACACTATCATGCGATAAAATAACATAATTGAGATTGCTATTTCTTTAAAATATGTTTTTAGTAATCACACATTGGCAATTGGTGTCACGGCTGTCGTAAGAACGGGACCAAGGCGCAGCGGATGTTGAGTTCCACATATTGAATTCAAAGAGAAACTTAAACAAAACAAAATATATCAATAAACGAACAACTAAACGTGACTACGTGGTGCACATGCACAAACACAAAACAATATCCCACAAATGCAGGTGGGGAAAAAGCCTACCTAAATATGATCCCCAATTAGAGGCAACGATTACCAGCTGCCTCTAATTGGGAAACACACAAACCACCAACCTAGAAATCTATAAACTAGATAACCCCCCATAGTCACGCTCTGATCTAAACACCATAGAGAACCGAGGGCTCTCTATGGTCAGGGCGTGACAGTACCCCCCCCCCCCCCCCCCCCTGGACTGGGCACCGGCGCAGAGGAAGGCTCCGGCCATGGAGCGGGACTGGACGCCGTGCCTGGACTGGGCAACGGCGCAGAGGAAGGCTCCTGCCATGGAGCGGGACTGGACGCCGTGCCTGGACTGGGCACCGGCGCAGAGGAAGGCTCCGGCCATGGAGCGGGACTGGACGCCGTGCCTGGACTGGGCAACGGCGCAGAGGAAGGCTCCTGCCATGGAGCGGGACTGGACGCCGTGCCTGGACTGGGCACCGGCGCAGAGGAAGGCTCCTGCCATGGAGCGGGACTGGACGCCGTGCCTGGACTGGGCACCGGCGCAGAGGAAGGCTCCGGCCTTGGAGCGGGACTGGACGCCGTGCCTGGACTGGGCACCGGCGCAGAGGAAGGCTCCTGCCATGGAGCGGGACTGGACGCCGTGCCTGGACTGGGCAACGGCGCAGAGGAAGGCTCTGGCCTTGGAGCGGGACTGGACGCCGTGCCTGGACTGGGCACCGGCGCAGAGGAAGGCTCTGGCCTTGGAGCGGGACTGGACGCCGTGCCTGGACTGGGCACCGGCGCTGAAGAAGGCCATGGAGCAGGACTGGACATCGGTGCAGAGGAAGACTCCCGCCCTGGAACAGGACTGGACGCCTTGCCTGGAAGCTCCGGGCCATTGACCGTCGCTGGAGGTTCCGGACCGTTGACCGTCGCTGGAGGTTCCGGACCGCTAGGCTATCTATCTTCTATTGTATATTGACTCCTGTTTGATAGTTTTGGTTCTTTAAAACAACACAGCAATTATGATTTGATTAATATGAATGAAAGATGGAAGACGTTTGTTTTTTAATAATATGACAGGAATATTATATTTTCTGTTGATTTCTTATTTCTTCTTAAAGAAAGTATAATAACCAGATGGCATGCACTGTCAAAAGTGGGACAAGAGCCTTTGTATAAAAGACATAGGCAATCCAGTATGTAGATATTTAAATATGTATCTGTAGCCATAGGCATTTAAATGTTGGAAATATCATGCACTGTTAATGGTTTTAACAGCTAATAATTTAGCAACAGTGTTATTACAAAAAAAGCCCACAGCATTGCACAGAAATACTGTGAACAGGTGATACAGGAAGGTGTTATAGAGATATAGTAAAACAGTTTATTAACATCCTAACCAAGACAATGGAGACGTTTTAGGGAGCAGTAGTTCAGTTCAGTCAAAGAAGTGAAAATACTCCTTTATTTTCAATAAGGATTTTTCACTTCCTGAATTGACTGAAATGAAAACTGAATTGACCTCTGTTAGGGAGAGCTGATGTGAGATCATGATCACTGTGAGTGAGAGGGACATAACATTACTGTTTACGTCCTAGAAGTGGAAATGTGGAATTTATCATCACTGCTGCCCAACACACTCAGGTCTCCAGGCTTTTAGTCTTAACCTCTATAATTCTCTGCTCTTTGTGACACACATACGCACACGCATGAACAAACTCATGCACAGACACACTCTCAAGCACGCACGCACACTCACACACTCTCTCTCTCTCTCTCTCTCTCTCTCTCTCTCTCGCTCTCTCTCTCTCTCTCTCTCTCTCTCTCTCTCTCTCTCTCTCTCTCTCTCTCTCTCTCTCTCTCTGTCGGTGTCTGGGTTCAGACTGTGTTAGGGTGATTAGCACCGTCTCTGCCAGCTGAGATGTGGCTTTTTGTGCGCTTACAGTAATTATCACTGATTTCCCAGATTTACATATCGTACACCCCCCTCGCTCCTCTCTGTCCTCACTCATTTACTGCCAGACAGTCTCCTCTCTTCTCCTCTCCTCTTAGACCAGGCCATGCGTAGTGTAGCATAGCACCTTCCCAGTTTCATGTCTCCACAACACTGAATCGATCCCATTCATCTCTGATTAGCAACAACATAATGCACTGTGATACATAAAACCAAGATGGTGGCCAGTTTCATGGCCATCATCTCCCCCCTCATTTGCTGTGTAGTAACTGCCGATGCACCCTGAGCAGGGAGCCCTCTGGTGTGTGTGTGTGTGGTAATCCCTAAGAAATGCTCTCTCAAGGGGAGTGAAAGCATTTCCATAAAAATGTACCCAACAGTTAGACAATTGTTCTCAGTAGGCAGGTGTCGTCTTTGCTGGGAAAAACATGGAGAGGAATGCCTAAGTGGTTTTTAGGTGTTTTTGTGTGTGTTTTGTTTGTTAATCTTCAATGCAGTGGGATAGCTGGTGTTAACATGCATTATTATGCAGTGCCGATGCAGAGGCACAACAAGAAATGGGTTATGTTTTTAGAATGCGAAGCTCCATATGTTGGACATTTTTACATTTTTCTCTTCTCCTTTGTTCCTGTACAAATACTTTATTTGACTCCAGTGATGACTGTGTTTCATTTCTCTGCTTCCTAAGTTGTGTTGGGTTGAGGCCTGCTGAGTTGTGTTGTTGTAATAAGGCCTGCTGAGTTGTGTTGTATTGAGGCCTGCTGAGCTGTGTTGTTGTATTGAGGCCTGCTGAGTTGTGTTGTTGTATTGAGGCCTGCTGAGTTGTGTTGCTGCATTGAGGGAGGCCTGCTGAGTTGTGTTGTTGTATTGAGGGCTGCTGAGTTATTGTATTGAGGCCTGCTAAGTTGTGATGTTGCATTGAGGCCTGCTGAGTTGTGTTTTTGTATTGAGGCCTGCTGAGTTGTGTTGTTTGATTGAGTCCTGCTGAGTTGTGTTGTTGTATTGAGGCCTGCTGAGCTGTTGTATTGAGGCCTGCTGAGTTGTGATGCTGCATTGAGGCCTGCTCAGTTGTGTTGTTGTATTGAGTCCTGCTGAGTTGTGTTGTTGTATTGAGGCCTGCTGAGCTGTTGTATTGAGGCCTGCTGAGTTGTGATGCTGCATTGAGGCCTGCTCAGTTGTGTTGTTGTATTGAAGCCAGTAGAGTTGTGTTGTTGTATTGAGGCCTGCTGAGTTGTGTTGTATTAAGGCCTGCTGAGTTGTGTTGTATTTAGGCCTGCCTAAGTTGTGTTGTTGTATTTAGGCCTGCTAAGTTGTGTTGTTGTATTGAAGCAGGTGGAGTTGTGTTGTTTGATTGAGGCCTGCTGAGTTGTGTTGTTGTAATAAGGCCTGCTGAGTTGTGGTGTTGTATTGAGTCCTGCTGAGTTGTGTTATTGTATTGAGGCCTGCTGAGTTGTGTTGTTGTATTGAGGCCTGCTGAGTTGTGTTGTTGTATTTAGGCCTGCTGAGTTGTGTTGTATTGAGGCCTGCTGAGTTGTGTTGTTTGATTGAGGACTGCTGTGTTGTGTTGTTTGATTGAGGACTGCTGTGTTGTGTTGCATTGAGGCCTGCTGAGTTGTGTTTTTGTATTGAGGCCTGCTGAGTTGTGTTGTATTGAGGCCTGCTGAGTTGTGTTTTTGTATTGAGGCCTGCTGAGTTGTGTTTTTGTATTGAGGCCTGCTGAGTTGTGTTTTTGTATTGAGGCCTGCTGAATTGTGTTGTATTGAGGCCTGCTGAATTGTGTTGTATTGAGGCCTGCTGAGTTGTGTTTTTGTATTGAGGCCTGCTGAGTTGTGTTGTATTGAGGCCTGCTGAGTTGTGTTTTTGTATTGAGGCCTGCTGAATTGTGTTGTATTGAGGCCTGCTGAATTGTGTTGTATTGAGGCCTGCTGAGTTGTGTTTTTGTATTGAGGCCTGCTGAGTTGTGTTGTATTGAGGCCTGCTGAGTTGTGTTTTTGTATTGAGGCCTGCTGAGTTGTGTTTTTGTATTGAGGCCTGCTGAGTTGTGTTTTTGTATTGAGGCCTGCTGAATTGTGTTGTATTGAGGCCTGCTGAGTTGTGTTGTTGTACAGTGACCTGCTGAGTTGTGTTGTTGTACAGTGACCTGCTGAATTGTGTTGTATTGAGGCCTGCTGAGTTGTGTTGTTGTACAGTGACCTGCTGAGTTGTGTTGTTGTACAGTGACCTGCTGAGTTGTGTTGTTGTACAGTGACCTGCTGAGTTGTGTTGTTGTACAGTGACCTGCTGAGTTGTGTTGTTGTACAGTGACCTGCTGAGTTGTGTTGTTGTACAGTGACCTGCTGAGTTGTGTTGTTGTACAGTGACCTGCTGAGTTGTGTTGTTGTACAGTGACCTGCTGAGTTGTGTTGTTGTACAGTGACCTGCTGAGTTGTGTTGTTGTACAGTGACCTGCTGAGTTGTGTTGTTGTACAGTGACCTGCTGAGTTGTGTTGTTGTACAGTGACCTGCTGAGTTGTGTTGTTGTACAGTGACCTGCTGAGTTGTGTTGTTGTACAGTGACCTGCTGAGTTGTGTTGTTGTACAGTGACCTGCTGAGTTGTGTTGTTGTACAGTGACCTGCTGAGTTGTGTTGTTGTACAGTGACCTGCTGAGTTGTGTTGTTGTACAGTGACCTGCTGAGTTGTGTTGTTGTACAGTGACCTGCTGAGTTGTGTTGTTGTACAGTGACCTGCTGAGTTGTGTTGTTGTACAGTGACCTGCTGAGTTGTGTTGTTGTACAGTGACCTGCTGAGTTGTGTTGTTGTACAGTGACCTGCTGAGTTGTGTTGTTGTACAGTGACCTGCTGAGTTGTGTTGTTGTACAGTGGCCTGCTGAGTTGTGTTGTTGTACAGTGGCCTGCTGAGTTGTGTTGTTGTACAGTGACCTGCTGAGTTGTGTTGTTGTACAGTGACCTGCTGAGTTGTGTTGTTGTACAGTGACCTGCTGAGGCACATGGAGAGAACCTATAGAAAATAGTGTGTGTGTTGTGTTTCTTTGTGTTATTGACTTTTATTTTATTGGATCATTTAAAAATATACTGACCGCCATATCACTGATTACTAAACAGCTCCAGTGTGATTTCTGGGTGTTTGTTGGTGGCTGTGGCTCTTTAACACCTGGATCCTTGTTGGAACTGAACCTACACTCTCACTCACATCCATATTCCTTAACGAGGAGAGGCTGAACATTTTACTTTTAGGCACTTTTTAAAATTGTATTTATTTATTTCACCTTTATTTAACCAGCTGGCCAGTTGAGAACAAGTTCTCATTTACAACTGCGACCTGGCCAAGATAAATCAAAGCAAAGCAGTGCAACAAAAACAACAACACAGAGTTACACATGGGATAAACAAAAGTACAGTCAATAACACAATAGAAAAATCTGTATAAAGTGTGTTGCAAATGAAGTAAGGAGGTCAGGCAATAAATAGGCCATAGTGGCGAAGTAATTACAATTTAGCAATTTACACTGGAGTGATATATGTGCAGATGAGGATGTGCAAGTAGAAATACTGGTGTGCAAAAGAGCAGAAAAACAAAAACAAATATGGGGATGAGGTAGGTAGTTGGTTGGATGGGCTATTTACAGATGGGCTGTGTACAGCTGCAGCGATCGGTAAGCTGCTCTGACAGCTGATGCTTAAAGTTAGTGAGGTAGATATAAGTCTCCAACTTCAGTCGTTTTTGCAATTCGTTCCAGTCATTGGCAGCAGAGAACTGGAAGGAAAGGCGGCCAAAGCAGGTGTTAGATTTGGGGATGACCAGTGAAATATACCTGCTGGAGCGCGTGCTACAGGTGGGTGTTGCTATGGTGACCAGTGAGCTGAGATAAGGCAGAGCTTTACCTAGCAAAGACTAATAGATGACCTGGAGCCAGTGGGTTTGGCGATGAATATGTAGCGAGGACCAGCCAACGAGAGCATACAGGTCGCAGTGGTGGGTAGTATATGGGGCTTTGGTGACAAAACAGATGGCACTGTGATAGACTGCATCCGATTTTCTGAGTAGAGTGTTGGAGGCTATTTTGTAAATGACATCGCCGAAGTCAGGGATCGGTAGGATGGTCAGTTTTACGAGGGTATGTTTGGCAGCATGAGTGAAGGAGGCTTTGTTTGCGAAATAGGAAGCCGATTCTAGATTTAATTTTGGATTGGAGATGCTTAATGTGAGTCTGTAAGGAGAGTTTACAGTCTAACCAGACACCTAGGTATTTGTAGTTGTCCACATATTCTAAGTCAGAACCGTCCAGAGTAGTGATGCTAGACGGGCGGGCAGGTGTGGGCAGCGATGGGTGGAAGAGCATGCATTTCATTTTACTATCATTTAAGAGCAGTTGGAGGCCACGGAAGGAGAGTTGGAGGCTACACATTTTCATCATGTGTCTGGGTTGGACAGTGTCCATGTTTGTTAGTTTACCTCCACTGCCTCCATCCCACTTTGTCCCTATTCCTCCCATTTCTCCAGTAATCTAACTTTTATCTAAGTGGAGCCCTTTATTTCTATAGGTGATGTGCCTGAGAAAAGCTATTTTCTGGATATTAATCTATTTGCTGTGTTGACACCGGTCTCAAGACAGCAAACAAAACAAAAAACTATCATTGCAGAACGTACATAAAATTAGCAATGCTACAGAATTAGAATTCCCGTATGAGAATAACAAGCATAGTTAAATAGCACTCCAAGTCTGTGGAAGGGACAATGTACAAATGGACAAAACAATGAAGGTCTGAAATGAAGGTGGATTTAATTTGATGGTGATTTGATTTGATGATGATAGGAGTGGGCCTTGTCATTTAACTTCCTTGTCATTTAACTTCCTTGTCATTTAACTACCTTGTCATTTTAACTATCTTGTATGTAGTTTTTAATTTGTTTTTAATTCTCTGCAAAGTGTGTTGTAACGCTAATGTGAAATGGATTATGAATACATCTGGTGAGGATTACTGTCCATTGTAGACAAGTAATGGACTAGAAATAAAGTTAGATTTGATTCAATTTTGATTACGACATTCTGTGTGCTTGACACGCTTGTCTAAAATGCAGTATAAATCAAGTTTGTTCATTCCGTGAAAATGAAAATGATCTAAACTCAAAGAAAAATAGTTTAACTTAATTTGATCTGATAACAATCTTTGATCTTTATCTTGGTCCTAGTTGTGCAACTCTTTCCTCTCCGTCCTCATAGTTGTGATGTCATTTGATAACTCACTGTCTCTTCCTCTGTTCTCATAGTTTTTGATAACTCACTGTCTCTTCCTCTGTTCTCATAGTTGTGATGTCATTTGATAACTCCCTGTCTCTTCCTCTCCGTTCTCATAGTTGTGATGTCATTTGATAACTCCCTGTCTCTTCCTATCCGTTCTCATAGTTGTGATGTCATTTGATAACTCCCTGTCTCTTCCTCTCCGTTCTCATAGTTGTGATGTCATTTGATAACTCCCTGTCTCTTCCTCTCTATCCTCATAGTTGTGATGTCATTTGACAACTCACTGTCTCTTCCTCTCTATCCTCATAGTTGTGATGTCATTTAATAACTCCCTGTCTCTTCCTCTCCGTTCTCATAGTTGTGATGTCATTTGATAACTCCCTGTCTCTTCCTCTCCGTTCTCATAGTTGTGATGTCATTTGATAACTCCCTGTCTCTTCCTCTCTATCCTCATAGTTGTGATGTCATTTGATAACTCCCTGTCTCTTCCTCTCTATCCTCATAGTTGTGATGTCATTTGATAACTCCCTGTCTCTTCCTCTCCGTTCTCATAGTTGTGATGTCATTTGATAACTCCCTGTCTCTTCCTCTCCGTTCTCATAGTTGTGATGTCATTTGACAACTCACTGTCTCTTCCTCTCTATCCTCATAGTTGTGATGTCATTTGATAACTCCCTGTCTCTTCCTCTCCGTTCTCATAGTTGTGATGTCATTTGATAACTCCCTGTCTCTTCCTCTCCGTTCTCATAGTTGTGATGTCATTTGACAACTCACTGTCTCTTCCTCTCTATCCTCATAGTTGTGATGTCATTTGATAACTCCCTGCCTCTTCCTCTCCGTTCTCATAGTTGTGATGTCATTTGATAACTCCCTGTCTCTTCCTCTCTATCCTCATAGTTGTGATGTCATTTGATAACTCACTGTCTCTTCCTCTCTATCCTCATAGTTGTGATGTCATTTGATAACTCACTGTCTCTTCCTCTCCGTTCTCATAGTTGTGATGTCATTTGATAACTCCCTGTCTCTTCCTCTCTATCCTCATAGTTGTGATGTCATTTGACAACTCACTGTCTCTTCCTCTCTATCCTCATAGTTGTGATGTCATTTAATAACTCCCTGTCTCTTCCTCTCCGTTCTCATAGTTGTGATGTCATTTGATAACTCCCTGTCTCTTCCTCTCCGTTCTCATAGTTGTGATGTCATTTGATAACTCCCTGTCTCTTCCTCTCCGTTCTCATAGTTGTGATGTCATTTGACAACTCACTGTCTCTTCTTCTCTATCCTCATAGTTGTGATGTCATTTGATAACTCCCTGTCTCTTCCTCTCCGTTCTCATAGTTGTGATGTCATTTGATAACTCCCTGTCTCTTCCTCTCCGTTCTCATAGTTGTGATGTCATTTGACAACTCACTGTCTCTTCCTCTCTATCCTCATAGTTGTGATGTCATTTGATAACTCCCTGTCTCTTCCTCTCCGTTCTCATAGTTGTGATGTCATTTGATAACTCCCTGTCTCTTCCTCTCTATCCTCATAGTTGTGATGTCATTTGATAACTCACTGTCTCTTCCTCTCCGTTCTCATAGTTGTGATGTCATTTGATAACTCCCTGTCTCTTCCTCTCTATCCTCATAGTTGTGATGTCATTTGATAACTCACTGTTTCTTCCTCTCTATCCTCATAGTTGTGATGTCATTTGATAACTCACTGTCTCTTCCTCTCCGTTCTCATAGTTGTGATGTCATTTGATAACTCCCTGTCTCTTCCTCTCCGTTCTCATAGTTGTGATGTCATTTGACAACTCACTGTCTCTTCCTCTCTATCCTCATAGTTGTGATGTCATTTGATAACTCCCTGTCTCTTCCTCTCCGTTCTCATAGTTGTGATGTCATTTGATAACTCCCTGTCTCTTCCTCTCTATCCTCATAGTTGTGATGTCATTTGATAACTCACTGTCTCTTCCTCTCTATCCTCATAGTTGTGATGTCATTTGATAACTCACTGTCTCTTCCTCTCCGTTCTCATAGTTGTGATGTCATTTGATAACTCCCTGTCTCTTCCTCTCTATCCTCATAGTTGTGATGTCATTTGATAACTCACTGTTTCTTCCTCTCTATCCTCATAGTTGTGATGTCATTTGATAACTCACTGTCTCTTCCTCTCCGTTCTCATAGTTGTGATGTCATTTGATAACTCCCTGTCTCTTCCTCTCCGTTCTCATAGTTGTGATGTCATTTGACAACTCACTGTCTCTTCCTCTCTATCCTCATAGTTGTGATGTCATTTGATAACTCACTGTCTCTTCCTCTCCGTTCTCATAGTTGTGATGTCATTTGATAACTCACTGTCTCTTCCTCTCCGTTCTCATAGTTGTGATGTCATTTGATAACTCCCTGTCTCTTCCTCTCCGTTCTCATAGTTGTGATGTCATTTGATAACTCCCTGTCTCTTCCTCTCTATCCTCATAGTTGTGATGTCATTTGATAACTCACTGTCTCTTCCTCTCCGTTCTCATAGTTGTGATGTCATTTGATAACTCCCTGTCTCTTCCTCTCCGTTCTCATAGTTGTGATGTCATTTGACAACTCACTGTCTCTTCCTCTCTATCCTCATAGTTGTGATGTCATTTGATAACTCCCTGTCTCTTCCTCTCCGTTCTCATAGTTGTGATGTCATTTGATAACTCCCTGTCTCTTCCTCTCCGTTCTCATAGTTGTGATGTCATTTGACAACTCACTGTCTCTTCCTCTCTATCCTCATAGTTGTGATGTCATTTGATAACTCCCTGTCTCTTCCTCTCCGTTCTCATAGTTGTGATGTCATTTGATAACTCCCTGTCTCTTCCTCTCTATCCTCATAGTTGTGATGTCATTTGATAACTCACTGTCTCTTCCTCTCTATCCTCATAGTTGTGATGTCATTTGATAACTCACTGTCTCTTCCTCTCCGTTCTCATAGTTGTGATGTCATTTGATAACTCCCTGTCTCTTCCTCTCCGTTCTCATAGTTGTGATGTCATTTGATAACTCCCTGTCTCTTCCTCTCCGTTCTCATAGTTGTGATGTCATTTGATAACTCCCTGTCTCTTCCTCTCTATCCTCATAGTTGTGATGTCATTTGATAACTCACTGTTTCTTCCTCTCTATCCTCATAGTTGTGATGTCATTTGATAACTCACTGTCTCTTCCTCTCCGTTCTCATAGTTGTGATGTCATTTGATAACTCCCTGTCTCTTCCTCTCCGTTCTCATAGTTGTGATGTCATTTGACAACTCACTGTCTCTTCCTCTCTATCCTCATAGTTGTGATGTCATTTGATAACTCACTGTCTCTTCCTCTCCGTTCTCATAGTTGTGATGTCATTTGATAACTCACTGTCTCTTCCTCTCCGTTCTCATAGTTGTGATGTCATTTGATAACTCCCTGTCTCTTCCTCTCCGTTCTCATAGTTGTGATGTCATTTGATAACTCCCTGTCTCTTCCTCTCTATCCTCATAATTGTGATGTCATTTGATAACTCACTGTCTCTTCCTCTCCGTTCTCATAGTTGTGATGTCATTTGATAACTCCCTGTCTCTTCCTCTCTATCCTCATAGTTGTGATGTCATTTGATAACTCACTGTTTCTTCCTCGCCGTCCTCATAGTTGTGATGTCATTTGATAACTCACTACCTCTTCCACTCCATACTCTAGGTGTGGTTCCAGAACCGTCGGTCTAAGGAGCGGAGGATGAAGCAGCTGAGTGCTCTGGGAGCCCGGCGGCACGCCTTCTTCAGAGGGCCCCGGAGGATGAGGTCCATGGGTGGACGACTGGAGGACCCAGACATACTGGGGCCTGGGGCCTACGGATACTACACAGGTAAAATACACTCCCTGTTTGAGTGGTAAAATACACTCACTGTTCATTGTATTACATCAGACATTATGAATCTGTCGGTTTGGTCTGCGCGTTGAGTAAGAATGACACCACCTGTTGGAAGACAATGCTCACTGTTAGCTTACAAGTGATCCTTGGTGAAGATTTTAGTGATACACAACACACATTACCCCCGACATGGTTTTCGTCAGGAATGCCATTGCCCACCTCTGTGCTGTCCAGCTCCGTCTAAACTGTGGGGTGACAAGGGTGTCGAATGCTCATCAAGTGACCTACTGGAACAATGTAGAGGATTCTGAAATCTAGAAGTGAAAAAGAATGTTAAAATTAAGGCAGAGCATTTCGGAATGGGCTGAAGGGAACAATCATAGAATGATTAAAAACAAGAGCATTTGTTAGTTAATTGTCAGTACAAAGCTGAATTATTAGATTTTTTAATTGAACCTTTATTTAATTAGACAAGTCAGTTAAGAACAAATTCTTATTTAAAATGATAGCCTACCGGGCTATCAGTGGGGTGGGAGTGGGTTAACTGCCTAGTTCAGAACGACAGATGTTTACCTTGGCAGCTCTGGGATTCAATCCGGCAACCTTTCAGTTACTGGTCCCATGCTCTAACCACTAGGCTCCCTGCCTGCTGAAGAGAGATGTGTCTGAGGAATGAGTCTTATACTGCAGGGGTTCCCAAACTTTTTCACTCAGGCCCCCCTTCCAGCATTGGGGGACATCCCGCTCCCCTCCTGCGCACGAGAGCACCATGTATATATCTCTGGGCACAAGCACTGTTCATGACACAAACTGTTCACACCCCTCTTCTTGGTGGAGAGAAAATGTTGCAGGTTTAAAACTTCTTTCCTGTAATTCTACAAATCTTGTCATGGGGTGCAGATACATGTTTTCAGTTTTAAAGCACATTTTCATGCCATTCTATACATTTTGCCATGTCTAATGCGTATTCATGTGACATTTGAGTGACTGAAACATTACAACAACATCTATGGGTTAAAAAAACCTAGCTAAACAACATTAGCTGACATGGCTGACAAGTTATAAATATCTCTCTAAGGTCTGCAATGACTAACATGACAAGAGGAACTGATGATGCACTACCCAATTTTGAAATGTCACCTTGTAAAAAGCTGGACTGAGTTCCTTAAAAAATAAAATATAAACAGTATATATATAGTATATATCATTATCTATATATACTGTATATAATAATAATAATAATAATAATAATAATAATAATAATAATAATTGGGGGGGAACCCGCACTCCCCCTGCCGACCCCTCACGTCCCCCACAGTTTGGGAACCACTGCTATACTGGAACAGAGCAGCGTCCGTCCACTGTAATTACAAGGGAGCCTTGAAGGATGGAACAGGGAGGGCGGGAAGGGAGATGGGAGGAAGGGAAGAGGACAAAACCTTTATCCCTAGCTCCTAGCTCCTAGCTCCTAGCTCCTTGCTCCCTCCATTCTCAGCATCCCTCTTTTCACGCCCTTTTGTGCCTTGGTGGAGCAGTGGCATCTGTATTAGCAGCACTACTCCCTCCATCCCTCTGGTCTTCTACTGCTGCTGCTGTGTGTGTGTGTGTGTGTGTGTGTGTGTGTGTGTGTGTGTGTGTGTGTGTGTGTGTGTGTGTGTGTGTGTGTGTGTGTGTGTGTGTGTGTGTGTGTGTGTGTGTGTGTGTGTGTGTGTTATTCTAACACCTCTCTCTCTCTGCCCCTCCCCCCTTTCTTCCCACGGCTGCTCCAGGTTCAGCTTGATTCTCAAGGTCTGATGTAGCTAGCAGGGTTCTGTTTGTGGGACTCAATAATTAGCTTGTTTATTCAGTTTGGAGAAAAAAACAGGGTCATCATTGCATTGCTAGTGGATTTATTCTTCCCCTCATTATCACAGTTTGTAACATAAGGTGTTATGTCAGCGTGCTGCTGATGTCGTAATGTAAAGGAGAAACATTTCTCTGTCTTGTTAGAAACAAAGCATGAAATGAAATGCTGACTACATTTAACTGATCTTGACATAACGTGTGTGTGTGTGTGTGTGTGTGTGTGTGTGTGTGTGTGTGTGTGTGTGTGTGTGTGTGTGTGTGTGTGTGTGTGTGTGTGTGTGCTAGATTGATGATTTAAGTTGGATTAGGTAGTAAAAACAACATCATATACTATACAGTACAAGACATCCATATATTTGATGTTTTTTGGTTAATTATTTGAGCTCCTTCCCTCTGTAATACTGACATAAAGAATACCCACTAAAAGATAAAGAGTATGGTGCCTAACTGAAATGTAGAGCGTGTGATTTTAATTTCCTTTTTAAAGTTTAGTCGCTTTGAATAAGAAAATAAGAAAAATTCTAAAGTCAACTCACAAAAGGATGAGTGGAAGCACTCAAAATCTTGGAAATATAGGAGGAAAAAATAAATTTTTTAAGTGCGTTTTCACTTTAACAGAAAGAGTGAACCAAACCATTCCCTAACCCATTTCGTCCCTTCACCTAGTACCAGGGTGAATTTAAGAAGTTTAGGCGTGTTTTGCACTTTTACTTTTCAGCTATACCAGTGAACTAAACCGCTCCCTTCCCCTCCTTGAAATGTTATAATGTAACTTAGGCTACTAAATAATGCAATTATTTACAAAATCTTGAATCTTGATGTAGGTCCATTTTTAAAAGGCTGTGAGATTCAATGTCAGTGATTTTGAATGTTGCTATATCAATTGCTTCATCTGTGTGCTGCACAATGAATTTCCTCATTAGATGATTTGTTTTCTAATCAAATCGTCTCTCCCCTTACAGAGTACCAGGGCGACTACTACGGAGGGGGAAACTATGAATTCTTCCCCCACGGCCCTCCCTCCTCTCAGGCTCAGTCTCCAGCAGAATCCCCCTACATCCATGGAGGGGCCATGGAGGGCTCTGTGTCAGCCCACCACCCCTCTGACGACCAGAGGTTCACGGACATGATCTCCCACGCAGATACCCCCAGCCCAGAGCCCGGCCTGCCCAGCTCCCTGCATCCTGTCCCTGGTGAGGCATACGGAGGGGGGCCCAGCCCACCATTCTCCCTGGCTAGTAACTCCAGCTACAGCGCCCCCATGTCCCACCCTGGACAGGAGATGGGAGAGACCACCGTCTGGTAGACTAGAGCCTGGGTCTGGGTCTGGGAAAGGGATGAGGGTTTCGTTGGGGGGAGGGTGAACTTCCCATTTTCGATTCAATCAACACGGGAGATGAATTTGAAGACATTATTAATAAGTAGTTATGAATTAAAAATGGCGTTTATGTATTTGTTAATGGGGATTTTTCTATTCACGGATTGGTATTTTTGAATTGACTTGCTGAATTGATGGAGTTGAAATGGAATTGTTCCCCCTGACTCTTATCCTTCACGTGAAGGACTGAGGATGGATGATGGGGTGGCTTTGCTGGACATATCTGAACTTTGTTGTACTATTCGCTGCCCTGTTCAGCCCCGTTAGTAGAAATACACTCCCACCCACCTCTGGGACAAATGAACTGGGATTGGAGGAAGAAAGACGCTTCAGCGGTTCCTCTTGCCCCCGTATCACCCCCCCGTATCACCCCCCCGTATCACCCCCCCGTATCCCCCCCCCCCCCCCCGTATCACCCCCCGTATCACCCCCCCCCCCCGTATCACCACCCCCCGTATCACCCCCCCTCACCACCCCTCACCCCTCCCCACCACCCCTAAGCCCCCCCCCCCCCCCCCCCCCCCCCCCCCCCCCTCACCGCCCCTCCCCGCCACCCTGAGAAGCGATCTAGGTATCCATTGATGGAGACTAAGGACACTTGATAAGGACACTTGATATTGCAGAGAGAGATAAAGAAAGAATACAAGCCAAAAGGGACGATTTATGTATTTTATTTTTTGGTTTCAAAACTGTCTTGGTTTTTTATTCTAGCCTACTGTTTCTTAAAGTCACAGTGTTGTAGGCCTAACTGGTCAGTTCCTCTTCTGCATAACAGATGTTTTACTGGTACACCAGTCTCCTATTGTAATATTGCTTCCAATACAATGCTCAAATACAGACAAATACACTTGTTCAGTGTTTTAACTGTTTCTAAGCACAACCACCTTTGATTTTAGCTTCAACACCAACGAGATAAACCCTTCAGGGGGCTGTAGTGCAGAGCAGATATCTGCTTGATGACAGAGATGACAACAGTCAGTTTAGTGTGAAGGCAGGAGAGTCATTTGCGGTAGCCAGATAAACATGTTAGATACCAAAGACATTCTCATTGACAACATTTATGTGATCCCTTTGATAGCTTTTGAACAACTCTACTGCAGCTTTCATAAAGGCCCATAGTGACATATATGAATTATTCTGGAATTCTATACAATATACACGCACATACATTCCTCACCATTTTGAGCATCAATTCTAGTGAGGTGTTCCTGATAGATGGTCTCACTGTTCTCGTATAGGATCTCTATATGGTTATTCAGAACACACACATGCATAAGCCGCGCATACACACACACCCACACCCACCCCTCTCTAATCAAGGCCCCCTCCACACACATATCCCTCACGCCCATCCAGGCACCCCTGTCAGTCCCTATTTTTTCCTCTCCTCCTCTCCTTCTCCACTTCTCCTGATCTTCCCTTTGTTAGTGTCCCTTTAAAAAAAGCATGTTTTAATGGAAATGATTTTCAAAAGAACATTGAAGCCATAATGGAGAACGTCCTTCAGCAGCTGAGGTCTCCTTCTTCAATAGACAGAAAACTAAAGGAGGAGCCAGACAACATCTGTGACTTGCTACCCGTCTGTCTGCCTGGCAGCCTGGTAACCATCGCCACCTAGTGGTTAGATAAGACAACTAAAGAGAAGGCTTTCCATCAGCCGTGTGTCAAATCAAATCAAATTGTATTTGTCACATGCGCTGAATACAACAGGTGTAGACCTTACAGTGAAATGCTTGCTTACAAGCCCTTAACTAACAATGCAATTTTAAGAAAATAGAGTTTTAAAAATATTTTCGAAATAAACTAAAGTAAAACATAAAAAATAAAGAAAGTAACACAATAAAAGAACAATAATGAGGCTATATACAGGGGGTACCGGTATTGAGTCAATGTGCGGGGGTACAGGTTAGTCGAGGAATATGTGTGATGTGTGTGTGCCTTAGGACTAGGCTTCAGGGGCGTCCCTGATATTTAGGCATGCAGGGACACGCAGACACACACACAGACACACACACAGACACACACAGACAACACACACACACACACCCACACACATCCAAAATGAAGGACGACAAATTAGCCAAAAAATGACAAGTACACTGTCTTAGGAAAGCGACAATGAAAATACCAATGCATACTATCTGTTCCCTATGAGTTATTATTTCTATCCTATTATTGAAATAATAATTTTGTTGGTCTCTGTATGGGATCAAAACGAGGAGTACAGTGTCCACATTTATTGAGGTATATTTATTGAGGTATAACGAGTGTGTGTGTGTGTGTGTGTGTGTGTGTGTGTGTGTGTGTGTGTGTGTGTGTGTGTGTGTGTGTGTGTGTGTGTGTGTGTGTGTGTGCGCGTTCGAGCGACTGAAGGAAAATGGGTGGGGGTATTGTTTCAGTGTAAATAGTACTGATAAATTAACATCTCTTGCACTACATTGGCTCTGGCTTTCTCAAACCTCTGTTTGATATAAAGAATGGAGTCACCCAACCCTTACTCACTGGTAGGAGAGGATTCTATGCTACTTGGGCAAGCAATAATAAAAGCTCAACCTTTTCCTTTATTACTAACACCTAGCCAATCATTTCAGATCAACACTAGTGCCTAGGGGGTAGAGGCTAGGGGGTAGTTTATGGACGGGGCCTACTTCTCTTCCACCTGCTCAGGGTAGAATTTGTCCCTATGGTACAGGTCTTTTGATCAGCTTACCCTATCCTGAACCATTACGGGGAAAACCACAAACTTGACTTTAGATCAGCATCTAGAGGCTATTCCATCCCACTCCTAGTGGGGCACCAGCCTTATCCTCCTCCCCCTCTTTCACCCCTTTATCCCCTCCTCCGGCTGCATCCTTCTCTCCGTGGGCCCAGGTGGACTCAGGGTGGCTTAGGTCTGCAGTCATTTTCCCCCCGACTGGTTTTAATGTAAGGGGTAATGTGAGAGGAGACAGGCTCCGCACACACGCAGACGCACACCTCCCCCCTGTGGGAGTCTGGAGCAAGCCGCAGTCTGCACACACGCACACACACACCACAGCGGTGGACGTGGTCCTCACCCACCGCTGTGTCATTACCAGCATCCCTCCGTCCCCTTTATTTATTCCTCCTTCACTCCTGTTTACTCCCCTGAGCTTCTCCTCTCCTCCGCTCAGAACAGAGGCCTGTATCACTCCATCTCTCAGAGAGAGTGAGGGAGAGAACGAGTGAGAGAGCAAGAGAGAACTAGAGAAGAGAGAGAGAGATAGAGAGAGAGAGAGAGAGACGGAGCAAGAAGAGAAGGAAGCAGCTGATTCTATAGGAGCACCAACACAAACAGTGCTGTATAAAAACACACACAGGCTGGGGGCTCAGCGACTGACCTGCTGCTGCGTGCCAACAAACACCTCGAATAATTTTCCACTTCTTTTCACCAAAACATCCCTTGTTTACCATGTGCGCTGTGCAAAAAAAAGAACACTGGTTCTTTTGTAATTTATTTCCTTGCTGTTGTGGGAGAGAGCAGAGTAGAGGAGGAGCCCTCGTGGAACTGCAATAAATCACCTGCTTGTTCCCCCCCAACTTTCCATCCCACCCATCCCCATTCTAGTGGAGGCTGGTGGGAGGAGCTACATGAGGACAGGCTCATTGTAATGGCTGGAATGGAATAGATGGAAATGAGTCAAACATGTGGTTTCCATTTGTCTGATGTGTTTGATAACTTTCCAAATATTCCATTCCAGCCATTACAATGAACCCCTCCTCCTACAGCTCCTCCCACAAGCCTCCTCTGCACCAGCCTCTTGTTGGTTCCCAGGCCCTAACCCCGCTCCCTTCATCACATACTGATGGATGTAGCCCTATCCTACTCCCCCTCGTCATTGCTGGCTGGGGCGGGGAAAGCGTTTCACCCTATGAAGAAGACACATTAAGAGTCTAAGCCTGGTGGGGGGGGATTTGATTTGGAATTTTTAGACCCATTTTAGGTTTTTGATAAAACATTGAATTTGGCCTTACTGCTATTAGCCCATAGAAACACATTGAATAACAGATTCATACATGGAAAAACACTTTTTTGGGGCACTAAACTACTTCCATATTTACTTCAATAAAACGTTTTAACTGGTACCTGCTACCTTCAGATGCTGCAACATGGTCTCAGAGCATTTCGTATTATTCTGTACGTAGCATAAATCTGAGACATGCCAAAGAGCCCCACAGTGGAGGTGCCATAATACCCATAAAACCTAGCGGTCAAACAAGGAAATGGTTCCAATAGTTTTTCCACAATTAATTTTTCCGAATAGGGGATTTTTTAGAAACACTTAAAATAAAGTCTGTGTTTCGTATAGGCTCAGTCTGGCATGACATTTTGATAACCATGTAAATCTCTCTCGGACAAAGGGACCTTTATCAATATATTCATCTCTATTTACTCTCAGATTCGAAAATGCTAATTAGCATCAAAGTAGACATCATGAAAAAATAGAAATCCCTGCAAACTCCTGCACGTCATCTCTAGCTGGCACCTTTGCTAACAGGTATTGTGGCAATTTAAAACTTGCACAAGACAGTTCGCAGAATGTAGCTGATTTATTAATTTCTACATTTAGCTAACATTAGATAGTTAATCCAGAGATTCTTACTTTTGCCTCAATTCGTCAGTCTGGTCCAGATCAGCATTTGTAATTCTTTATGATAGCCACATTAGCAGTTAATTAGTATGCGAATATTTTGATAAAAGTCACCTTGTCCTAAAGAGATTTACACAGTTATCAAAAAAGGGTAAGCCTACACGAAACACAGCCCTTATTTTAAATGTTTCTTCAATCCTCTATGGGGTAAAATGTATGGTGGAAAAAAGATTGGAACCATTTCCCTGTTTGATCTCTACGTTTTATGGCTGTATGCAGTGGATTAACACCAGATATCTATCTCTAGTTTAAACAAACAGATTTTTATGGGGATTTTTTATTATGATAATTAGATTTCCGCAGGTGTGCGAATGTAACGGATGTGAAATGGCTAGCTAGTTAGCGGGTACGCGCTAGTAGCATTTCAATCAGTTACGTCACTTGCTCTGAGACTTAAGTAGTGTTGCCCCTTGCTCTGCAAGGGCCGCGGCCTTTGTGGAGCGATGGGTAATGATGCTTCGTGGGCGACCGTTGTTGATGTGTGCAGAGGGTCCCTGGTTCGCGCCCGGGTCGGGGCGAGGGGACGTACTAAAGTTATACTGTTACACGAACATCGACTCTAGGGGTCTTACACACACACACACACACACACACTTATACGAAGGTGCACCCAAGTGTCCCTAAAACACAAATACGTGTAAACAAACAAACACTACTTCCTTATACTCAGACAAAATGTAGATTCAAAGTAATGGTCACTGTAAAGTCAGATAAAAGGCAAATGCTACAGAATGTAGAATATAATTGTCATGTAAAATATGGAATCGTGTTGTCCACACATTGGGCCACAACATGTGCAATGTTCTGAATGTTTAATCTCATTAAATACATCCTAGAGCTACATAATATGCTTAGGGTGTGTGTGTATGTAGGGGGGTTTACATTTTGGATTATATTTTTTAACCTTTATTTAATTAGGCAAGTCAATTAACAACAAATTCTTATTTACAATGAATGCCTAACCCGGCCAAACCCTAACCCAGATGACAATGGGCCAATTGTGCATTGCCCTATGGGACTTCCAAACACGGCCGGTTGTGAATCAGCCTAGTATCAAACCAGTCTGTAGTGATGCCTCTAGCACTGAGATGCTGTGTCGTAGACCGCTGCGCCACTCGGGATGGGGTGTAAGATTGCTGGTAGGCACACCCCATGTGCCTTCAGTTCCCCCTATAGGCCAAAGAAACCAGAGACATATCTCAGTAAATGTTTGAGTCTGTCCCTGAGAGAAGACAATACACTGTCTTCCATTGTCACATCACACCAGCCGTTTAGGGAGAGACCATAAGGTCACCACATACCTTACAGGCCCAACTCATTGAACAGACAATGTTGCACTGGCGAAAAGTCTTTATTGGAGTCAAATCAAATCAAATCAAATCAAATGTATTTATATAGCCCTTCTTACATCAGCTGATATATCAAAGTGCTGTACAGAAACCCAGCTTAAAACCCCAAACAGCAAGCAATGCAGGTGTAGAAGCACGGTGGCTAGGAAAAACTCCCTAGAAAGGCCAAAACCTAGAAAGAAACCTAGAGAGGAACCAGGCTATGAGGGGTGGCCAGTCCTCTTCTGGCTGTGCCGGGTGGAGATTATAACAGAACATGGCCAAGATGTTCAAATGTTCATAAATGACCAGCATGTTCAAATAATAATAATCACAGTAGTTGTCGAGGGTGCACCAAGTCAGCACCTCAGGAGGAAATGTCAGTTGGCAGCCGATCATTGAGAGTATCTCTACCGTTCCTGCTGTCTCTAGAGAGTTGAAAACAGCAGGTCTGGGACAGGTAGCACGTCCGGTGAACAGGTCAGGGTTCCATAGCTGCAGGTAGAACAGTTGAAACTGGAGCAGCAGCACGGCCAGGTGGACTGGGGACAGCAAGGAGTCATCATGCCAGGTAGTCCTGAGGCATGGTCCTAGGGTTTAGGTCCTCCGAGAGAGAGAAAGAAAGAGAGAAAGAGATAATTAGAGAGAGCATACTTAAATGTACACAGGACACTGGATAAGACAGGAGAAATACTCCAGATATAACAGACTGACCCTAGGCCCCCAACACATAAACTACTGCAGCATAAATACTGGATGCTGAGACAGGAGGGGTCAGGAGACACTGTGGCCCCATCCGATGATACCCCCAGACAGGGCCAAACAGGCAGGAAATAACCCCACCCACTTTGCCAAAGCACAGCCCCCACAACACTAGAGGGATTATCTTCAACCACCAACTTACCATCCTGAGACAAGGCCGAGTATAGCCCACAAAGATCTCCGCCACGGCACAACCCAAGGGAGGGTGCCAACCCAGACAGGAAGACCACGTCAGCGACTCAACCCACTCATGCCGTCCTCCTAGGGACGGCATGGACGAGCACCAGTAAGCCAGTGACTCAGCCCCTGTAATAGGGTTAGAGGCAGAGAATCCCAGTGGAGAGAGGGGAATCGGCCAGGCAGAGACAGCAAGGGCGGTTCGTTGCTCCAGAGCCTTTCCGTTCACCTTCACACTCCTGGGCCAGACTACACTCAATCATATGACCTACTGAAGAGATGAGTCTTAAGTAAAGACTTAAAGGTTGAGACGAGTCTGCGTCTCTCACATGGGTAGGCAGACCATTCCATAAAAATGGAGCTCTATAGGAGAAAGCCCTGCCTCCAGCTGTTTGCTTAGAAATTCTAGGGACAATTAGGAGGCCTGCGTCTTGTGACTGTAGCGTACGTGTAGGTATGTACGGCAGGACCAACTCGGAAAGATAGGTAGGAGCAAGCCCATGTAATGCTTTGTAGGTTAGCAGTAAAACCTTGAAATCAGCCCTTGCCTTAACAGGAAGCCAGTGTAGAGAGGCTAGCACTGGAGTAATATGATCACATTTTTTGGTTCTAGTCAAATAGACGATGAACAGTACACATTTCAAACAGTAATAATTTTTGTCCTGTATACAAGATTCACTGGACAATGTCAGAACCATGAACCTGAATAGATATAGTGCATATAACATATCTATTCAGTATTTACAGACAGGGAGAGATAAAGGAAGAGGACACCTTCAGAATATCAGTGGTATGAATAAGAAAATTATTGAATTGAACCAATGCTATACGATGAGGCATTGTCCCAGAGAGGTGACCTGTGCAGTGCTTTGTTCTGTCTCTTCCCAGCTGTAGCATCACAGTAGACCGAACATCACAAAGCCCACCACATTTTACTCACCATCTCCAAGGTACACACATGACACAGTAGACTGTATTGTGTTGGGTTTCATTATGGTGGATAGAGAAAAGAACACGCAGTAGCTTGTAAAAATTAGATTTTTATTTTGACAACATTTTGGGACAAGCATGTGCATCATTAACTGCTGCCTCTTCACTCACTTTATCCTCGTGGGTATCAGGCAGAATACAACAGCAGTCTGTTGTGTTGGACAAGAGAGGCAACAGAATTGGCTGTACTCTAGTAACTCTCGCTAAGCCAAAGGAAATTACAACAAAAGACCCAGTATTGAGTTGGATTTCAGCATGGTAGACAAAGACAACCAACACACCTTGTATAGAGGTCCCCAAAAGTGTTCTTTTTTTATTGTGACAAGATGTTATGAAAATGTTTGGTTCCACAAGTGCTGTAATGGTGAGCAATTTAAACAACTCTTCTATGTGTGTTCATGGTATAAAAACAACAACAATCACAAAACAGTATTTTCAGATGGCACCCCTCTTATAAGACAGAATGGTTTATATCCTATCTAAAGTATGAGCCCATGGTACTGTACTAGGAACTGTTTCTGTCAACCCAACCATTATACGCTAACATATCCCAATGGACTCTGGACCCAAAGAGGCACTTCTCCCAGCCTTTTTGGCAGGTCGAAAATCAGCACTGGTGACCAAGAGGTAAGCATTAGAGGTCACACTGATTCTGACTTTCAATACTGTATTTGAAACAAGGTTCCTCCTCTACTCATCTGACGTGGAAGCATATGAAAGGTGAAGCAACATGGTGGACTAGGTTCATACCTTCACTAAAACAACTGTCATTTATCTTCATTTATCTTAATTCAACCGAGGAGGAGAGGAGATTCATTAGCCGTTAATGTAGATGAAGGAAAGAAGACGAGGAGAGGAAGCAACTTAAGACTTGTGAGGTGCCCCATCAGTCATCTCTCCTTCCTGTGGGGTCTAGTTGGTGGTAGTTGGGGTGATCTGGGAGGAGGAGCTGCTGCTTCCAGAGCTCTTGGTGGTCTTCTGCCCTCTGGTGGCGCTGGGCTGGCGTGGCACCCTCTGGCTGGAACCCTCTCTGCTCTTCTCCCCGTGGCCAGCACCCGCTTTACTACGCACTGCAAAAACAAAGAGAAGGGTGAGAGGGATGGTTTGCAGTGTGTGTGTGTGTGTGTGTGTGTGTGTGTGTGTGTGTGTGTGTGCCTGTCATGCAAGGCAAAATGGCTGTGTTTGGGCTGGAATAAGAACATGCAGATGAGCATGTTCAGATGAAAGACCAATGAGACACTTATGAGAGCATGACTGACAGCAATGAAGATGGAACACTTTATTCAGTCTAGACTCTTCCTAAATCGCCCTATGGGGAAAATGCCTCCCCCTCAAGCAGGTGAATCAAATTCAAAACCATGCAGTCAAAAACGTTTTGTCAAATATAGGGCTGCAATCTACATGAGTAGAGAAAACACAAAGACAGCAAGATGAGGTTAACAAACAAATGCACATACACTCAGAGTCCAGTTTATTAGGTACACCTATTTAGTACTGGATCGGACCCTCGTTTGCCTCCATAACAGTCTGAATTCTTTGTGGCATGGAAATGTTGCTCAATTGGTATCAAGGGACCTAACGTGTGCCAGGAAAACATTCCCCACACCATTATACCACTGCCACCAGCCTGTACCGTTGACACCAGGCAGGATGGGGCAATGGACTCATGCTGCTTATGCCAAATCCTGACTCTGCCATCAGCATGACGCAACAGGAGCCAGGATTCGTCAGACCAGGCAATGCTTTTCCACTCCTCAATTGTCTAGTGTTGGGGATCACATGCCCACTGGAGCCACTTCTTGTTTTTAGCTGATAGGAGTGGAACCCAGTGTGGTCGTCTGCTGCAATAGCTCATCCGTGAAAGGATGCGTTCCAAGATACCGTTCTGCACACCACTGTGCTGCTCTGTTATTTGCCTGTTTGTGGCCCGCCTGTTAACTCACACAATTCTTGCAATTCTCCTTCGACTTCTCATTAACAAGCTGTTTTTACCCACAGGACTGCTGCTGATTGGATGTTTTTTGTTTGTTGCACTATTCTCGGTAAACCCTAGACTGTTGTGTGTGAGATACTTGAAACGGCGTGCCTGGCACCGACAATCATACCGCGCTCAAAGTCGCTGAGGCCACTCGTTTTAGCCATTTTAACATTCAATCAAACAGTAACTGAATGCCTCGATGCCTGTCTGCCTGCTTTATATAGCAAGCCACAGCTACGTGACTCACTGTCTGTAGGAGAAACCCATTTTCATGAACAGGGTGGTGTACCTAATACACTGAGTATACCTGAGTCCACACGCACACACACTGTGAAACCCCTACACACTAAGTAAACTCAGTGCACAAGCGGAAGACATTGAAGTACTGGAGCCAGACGGGCAAAAAAACAGAGGTTGAAGAGTTTCTGGAGAGAGATGGAGGGATAGAGGGAAGAAAAGGAGAGAGTGAAAAGGGGACCTTGAGAGTGAGGAGAGGAGGTGTCGTAGACCATCTTAGAGTTGACCCTGGTGGGCCTGGGGCCAGCAGAGGAGGAGGTGGAGGAGGAGGTGGGGGGAGGTGCAGGGGGCTTAAAGCTTTTAGGGCCAGACACAACAGAGTCCTCTTCTTCAGCAGCGAGATAGATACGCACACAGAGTGTTTGTGCATACACACCACAAATACACAGAAACACACATAGAGAAGAATTGGAGAGGAGTTAGAGTGCAAACTGAAATATACAGGTAACATTGTAAAGTTAGGGTTTGACTGGAGGCCAATGTATCCTATTCTCTTCTCCATTCATTTCTATTCAGCTGGCTGGCCAAGGCCACAGTGGAGCAAAGTGGAGAAGAGAATAGCAGCAATGTGTTAGTTAGTGAGGGGAATAGGAGACATTGGAAGATTAGGTGTAGAGACTCAGCTGGTGAAGTGAAAGGGGGGAATATCTTGTCTGAGCAGAATACAAGGGTTTAAGCAGAAGGCTGCAAAGCAAGCAAAGCAACAGAAAGAGATCTATATTTTCTATTCCACCTAAATAATAAAAACAATAATTATCTGTCTGTCCTTACCCGACAGACAGACATACAGGTACCATTATGGTATGGTAGAGTCTCCTGTGGCTCTCCTTCCAAATCTTGTTGACTAAACTAGTGGAAGTCTGGAGAACTTTAGTACTGGTTTTTGCATTACAATGGGAGAGCTGGCATTCAACACTCACATTTGATTGGCTTTGAGTAGACATTACATTTCCCCTCAGGAGAGGTATTTCGTTGTGTCTCGCTTTTCCTACTTCGCCAGACAACATTTTAGTAAGCTATACGACCTTAGTTTTGAATCTTATGCATGTAGGTTGCAAGTCTGAACATTTTTCAGAAACTCAACTTCTGTTTGGAGCACCATCCACGCTAAATATTTAATTGGTTTGATAACTGGAAAACGTAACACTAGTTTCTATCTTGACTCCACCACATTCCACCCTTTTTTTATCATCTTCATAAAGGGAAATTCCCAAGGCTTTCTAACATAACTTCTGAGGCTATAGAAACATTAACACTCTTCTCTGTCTGTCCCTACCCGAGAGACATGTACTGTTATGTAGAGGAAACAATGAGCTATATACTCTGGCTGGGCTACCAGTGAGAAAGCAGTATTGTTGCGGAACAGGAAACCACAACCCCTCTTTAGCGATCTCACCACCTGATCCAGACCCTACTGACCTCTGGGTTCTGTAGGGGCTGTGGTGGTGTTGGGGTAGGAGGCGGTGGAGGAGTCTCCCATGGAGGTTTCAGCTATCCTCTGGCCAGCACACATGGCCTTCAGTGTCTGGAACACAGCCAGTGGAGCCACGTTCATCTTCAACAGGTCCACAATGATCCTACAGGAGAGGACAAGGATTAAACTAAGAATACAGTGTGCTCTCACTCACACACACACACACACACACACACACATACAAAATCAGTGAGTGTATTGGCTTGATCAATGCATTAGTCAGAGTCTAGGTCTGTAGGATATGATGGGTTAAAAATACCAGCTCAGAATAATGTTGTTGGCCAGACAGAAAGACAGGGGATTGTGTGTTCAGATCAGAGGAAAAGGAGAGGGTTGATGAGGTAAGGAAGCCAAGTTAGACTATTGAGATGCCCCCTCTCAGACGTACTTGAAGACCTCCTGGTCCATGGCGATGCCTGCGGCCTGCGTCAGCTCAAATAGCTCACTCTCCTCGGCGTTGAGGATCTTCTTCTTCTTCATGGCATACTTGGTGACGTTGCCGCTGACCGTCACGCCCATGGCAGGGGAGTCTGGGGCCGTGGGGAGGGGCCCGGGGGCGGACTGCTGCTGAGAGTGAGACATGACGGGTCAGCTCAGTCACCTGGGGGCCAAGAGAGAGGGAGGAGATCTCATTAGCAATTCAATCAACAACAAAAAAGAATTCATGCATTTGCTCCATTGTTATTTTTTTTTTGATGAGCCCACTCATTGGTGGTATACACGTCTCTAGTACCATACAACATTTCAATGTAATTTTAGCAACTTCGTCAGCTAGCTAGCAATCTATGTTTGTTTGGCAATAATTGTGAATGTGGCTACGAAACGTAGCTAAAGTCGCTATCTAACTTAGCCCTAAACGGCGCCGTGCATCCACTCATGGGAATGAGCGGCGTCCGCTTGCCAATACCTCAACTCTGATAACATTATTGCACATGAAAAGCTTCTTACCTCAGCACTAAGTGGGGGTAGACGTTATTGAATTAGTGTGGTACTTATTTAGGGGGGAATGATCAGGCTGTTTGCTTTGACGGTTGTCATTCGTGTTGTTCAAAACATAGGCGCGGAATAACAACGTCACCGTTATACAAAAAAGGCGAGTGCGTAAGTGTTGCAGAAAAAACGCAAGAGGGCGTTAAAATCGAAAAACCTTAGAACCGGACTCTTCCATGTCCATATAAGGGGTCATGGATAGTCGCCAGTTTCATTGTAGCTTTACATTTTTATATATATAACCGAATTCTTATCGATCCAACACAAAATAAGCACCAAAGTTACATTTTATAGTTCCATTTGGTCAAATTAACTGTGTGGCCTACAGATATTCCGCATATGCATTTTCGAATCCACACTAACTGTGTAAATGGTTTAGTCCTAGGTCTAGGATGGCCGCTGCTGTGGGTGTAAACAAGCAGGGAACCGCAGCAACGATGGACGTCTGTGTTCGGCACGTCAGGGGGGCCACAAGCAGCACGGTGAAGGTTGGTTGAATACTTGCACGTCTAAATAAGCATATAAACAACGTTTGAAGGCGATACGTCGTTTGCTCAAATTACCGACAAGGGCGCTCGGATCGGGGGAACTCTCAATTCTGCTGTTTTGCGGCCGGGCCGTAAACGCATTGTCAAACGATCGGCCTGAATTTGTTTGTGTGTCTGCGTAGACAATAGACATGCAATCCACAAGATTACAAACAGAATCACCATCTGGGTTAAGTGCCATTATCACAGCTTTTTGTATCAACCATGCAACTGCATCAGCTAACTCCACCTCTCATTAGCAGAATAGCATGCTAACGTTAAGGCGCTAAGCCGCTAGCTATAGCTAGCTACTGCTGATACCCAGTCTAACATTTTGTTAACTTGTTACTTCTTTGTGTAGAACATTGTGTGCCATCTGAAAAGTCACTAGCTGGGTGTAGTTGATTCAGGAATCACCCTCAAAACAACATTTACTACCTTCATAAAAGTGCGGTTTTGCATGACAACTTCAATGAAATGGCGATTTCGCAGGCAGGCTAGTGTTGTCGCACTAGCTAGCTACGCACTTTAATAACAAACCACCATGTGTAGTTAGATGTGTGTCTTTTCGTCAACACTACACTAACCAAATGAGTTCCATGAGAAGCCAGATGAATTTGCCTACGGGAAACATGACACAGACACCATCTCAGTCCATGCAGAAATAAGTAAATTTTGAATTGATATGCAATGACAAGGGGTCCATCTAAGTAAACTCAACTTATGTGTGTGGTTGACGCGACCTGTATGTGTGTTGTTGTCCCCAGGTGTTGGAGTGTGGGGTGTGTGAAGATGTCTTCTCTCTCCAGGGGGACAAGGTCCCCCGGCTGCTGCTCTGTGGTCACACAGTCTGTCATGACTGTCTGACCCGGCTGCCCCTGCATGGTAGAGCCATCCGCTGCCCCTTTGACAGACAGGTCACAGAGCTGGGTGAGTTCCGTAGGGTTTAGTTTCTATACAGGCCTTTTGTGTTCCTGTGTCAGTGAGCGTGATGTAATATCCATCACAATATAAGGTCTAACGTCTCACTTGTTTACTTGTAAGCTTTTAGTCCATCGTCTCTGGGAAATGTGTGAATGATTTGATGATGAATGAATGCGTTTTATTGACTGTCTCTCTCAGGGGACTCTGGTGTGTGGGGTCTGAAGAAGAACTTTGCCCTGCTGGAGCTTCTGGAGAGGCTGCAGAATGGAGCGTCCAGCCAGTTGAGTATGGCAGAGGACGCCCTAACAGGCATGGGAGAGGTAGGCAGTGGTTACCCCCACCCTGGGTTCCCATCTTGAGGTAGGCAGTAGTTACCCCCACTCTGGGTTCCCATCTTGAGGTAGGCAGTAGTTACCCCCACCCTGGGTTCCCATCTTGAGGTAGGCAGTAGTTACACCCACCCTGGGTTCCCATCTTGAGGTAGGCAGTAGTTAACCCCACCCTGGGTTCCCATCTTGAGGTAGGCAGTGGTTACCCCCACCCTGGGTTCCCATCTTGAGGTAGGCCGTGGTTACCCCCACCCTGGGTTCCCATCTTGAGGTAGGCAGTAGTTACCCCCACCCTGGGTTCCCATCTTGAGGTAGGCAGTAGTTACCCCCACCCTGGGTTCCCATCTTTCATCGGCAATTATCTGAAAACACAGAAAGGATAGGTGAAAGCTATATGGGAATTGGCTTTGATCTGCCTAGTTCTTTCACATCCATCCATCCAATTCTCAAGGACACTTACTTAATGACAACGACACATGAAATGTAACACTATCGTATGTCCTCCCCTCCAGTCTATAATCCGCTGTGACGAGGACGAGAGCCACACGGCATCTATGTACTGCACCGTGTGTGCCACCCACCTGTGTGCCGACTGCTCCCAGCTCACCCACTCCACCCGCACCCTAGCCAAGCACCGGCAGGTACCCCTGGCAGACAAGCCCCACGAGAAGACACTATGCCCGCAGCACCAGGTCCACGCCATCGAGTTCGTCTGTCAGGAGGAGCTCTGCCAGCCTGGGCCGCTCATGTGCTGCGTGTGCAAAGAGTACGGCAAGCACCAGGGACACAAGGTATGGAAGGAGGAGGAGGACGAGTCAGCTGGGAGTAGCCTCACTGGTTGCTGTATTTATTGACTGACTGACAGGTCAATTTCTGAAGCAACGTTCCTAGCAACACTAGAGACAACAAGCAAATCAGAATAGCTAAAGGAATTTGTCGTTGTACTGGTTGGTAGTTCAGCTGGTGTGATTTAGGGCTGTGACGATCCCAGTATCGCAATATTTTGTCCATGGCAAAAATGAAAATACAAAGCAGACCAAACTCTTTGGTCCTTTAAAAACCTGCTGGATGTAAACTATTGTGTTCTATACTGTAGCTAAATAAATAAATGTGACTCTGGATGACAACATAATTATGTTTGTTTTCAACATTAGGGCTGTTTTCATAAAGAAGTTGAATCTGCTTCGTGTTTTGTTTCCTTGCCACAATACTAATGAGGATTGTCCTGGCCCTACTATGATTGTGTTAATTTCTCCTTGCTGATTACTTCCTTCTTGTAGCATGCAGTTCTGGAGGCAGAAGCCAATCAGATCCGTGCGTCTATCCTGGACATGGCCCACTGTATCCGGACGTTCACAGAGGAGGTGTCGGAATATTCCAGGAAGCTGGTTGGGATCGTACAGCAGATTGAGGGAGGAGAACGGATAGTGGAGGATGGCATCGGCATGGCACACACCGAACATGTAAGAACAGCTGGCTGTGGATAACAACTTTTTGCATACTAAACAACAGATGAACTTTAGATTTCAAAGTGGATAGATAGGCTATTCAAATGTAATTGAGGTATAATCGCTGTAAAGCTGTTACTGTATTTAAAAATTACGGTAGCTACATCTCAAAGTCCTGGGAAACATCATTGTATTTCCTTCCAAAAAGTCATAACATTGCTTATGGTTTATCATAGTGTATATTTCATGATGCAGTGTGTAATCTGTGTATTCCTGATGGACTCAGTCGTCTGTGGGTATTCCCCAGGTCCCAGGCACGGCAGAGAGCGCGCGGTCCTGCGTACGGGCCTACTTCGCCGACCTCCACGAGACGCTGTGCAGACAGGAGGAGATGGCGCTCAGTGTAGTGGACGCACATGTCAGGGAAAGGCTCATTTGGCTCCGGCAACAGCAGGAAGACATGACCATCCTACTGTCCCAGGTGTCCACAGCCTGCCTGCACTGCGAGAAGACACTGCAGCAGGTAGGAGCCTAAATGGGCCACTGGTGGGCATAACATCTCTAGAGCACACTGTAGGAATGCAATCTCTGCTTGCACTGGATGGTGCTCTCATTTTCAATAAGAACCACCAAGGTCTTCCTAAGGACTTTTGTATGGTCTGAAATCAGATAGGAAAATCACATTTGCAAATGTGATTTTCCTAAGTCATGACTGATGTCTTCCCTGTCTCTCTCTGTAGGATGACTGCAGAGTGGTCCTGGCCAAGCAGGAGATCAACAGACTGTTGGAGACTCTGCAGAAACAGCAGCAGCAGTTCACTGAGCTGGCCGACCACATCCAGCTTGACGCTGGTATCCCCGTCACATTCACCAAGGTACAGCACTCTGCTCTACTCTGTAGGAATACAGAACGTCATACACTCCATTGAAAAATAATTAGTAACTTCATTTAGACTACATTGTTTTCTCTGTTCCAGGACAACCGGGTCCACATCGGCCCTAAGATGGAGATCCGGGTGGTGACCCTGGGATTGGATAGTGCTGGGAAAACCACCATCCTTTTCAAACTGAAACAGGACGAGTTTATGCAGCCCATCCCTACCATAGGTAAACCCACAACAGTGTCAGTCATTAAAATGTACCTGAATTGTATAGCCACTCCTCCTCCTTGTCATCTGTAGGTTTTAATGTGGAGACAGTGGAGTATAAGAATCTCAAGTTCACCATCTGGGACGTTGGTGGGAAACATAAGCTACGGCCTCTCTGGAAGCACTATTACCTGAACACACAAGGTATGTGTTTACCTCTTTCTTTCATATTACCTGCTTCCCTAACATGTATTGTATACTAAACATTAGGAACACCTTCCTACTATTGAGTTGCCCTCAGAACAGCCTCAATTCGTCGGGGCATGGAGTCTACAAGGTGTCGAAAGTGTTCCACAGGGATGCTGGCCCATGTTGACTACAATGCTTCCCACAGTTGTTTCAAGTTGTTTCGATGTCCTTTGGGTGACAGACAATTGATACACACGGGAAACTGTTGAGTGTGAAAAACCCAGCAGCGTTGCAGTTCTTGACACAAACCGGAGCGCCTGGCACGTACTACCATACCCCATTCAAAGGCACTTCAATCTTTTGTCTTGCCCATTCACCCTCTGAATGGCACACAAACACAATCCATGTCTCAATTCTCTCAAGGCTTAAAAATCCTTCAACATGTCTCCTCCCTTTTATCTACACTGATTGAAGTGGATTTAACAGGTGACATCAATAAGGGATCATAGCTTTCCCCTGGATTCACCTGGTCAGTCTCTCATGGAAAGAGCAGGTGTTCCTAATGTTTTGTACACTCGTTGTATATCAATAACTATGACAAATGTACTGATTTTGAAAAGAGAATTGTAAAACGTTATAAGGATGATTTGAGTGAAGAGGGCCCTGACTTATTTTTTCTGTCTCCTTTCACTCTCCAGCGGTGGTGTTTGTGATTGACAGCTGTCACAGGGATAGGCTGATGGAGGCCCACAGTGAACTGGCCAAACTTCTGACAGAGAAGGAGCTGAGAGACGCCCTGCTGCTCATCTTCGCCAACAAACAGGTACGCACACACACAACCCCTTGGTCCAAGAAACAGGTATACACACGCACATTGATTAATTAGCCCAGGGGGTTAGTGTTCGAGCCTACTAGGTGAAAAATCTGTCTATGAGTAAGGCCCTTAACCCGAACTGCTCCTGTAAGTAGCTCTGGATAAGAGTGTGTGCTAAATGACTCAAATGTTGATTGGCTGATTAGCTCATTGATTCGTCTATCCTCACCTGCAGGATGTCCCAGGGGCTGTGTCGGTGGAGGAGATGACGGAGCTGCTGAGTCTCCACAAGCTGTGCTGTGGGAGGAGCTGGCACATCCAGGGATGTGATGCCCGCAGTGGCATGGGGCTCCACGAGGGCCTGGACTGGCTGTCCCGACAGCTGGTGGCTGCAGGTGTACTGGATGTGGCCTAGACCTCCCCTTACTGCAGGGGGGCTGGATGTGGCCTAGACCTCCCCTTGCTGCAGGGGGGCTGGATGTGGCCTAGACCTCCCCTTGCTGCAGGGGGGCTGGACGTGGCCTAGACCTCCCCTTGCTGCAGGGGGGCTGGACGTGGCCTAGACCTCCCCTTGCTGCAGGGGGGCTGGACGTTGCCTAGACCTCCCCTTGCTGCAGGGGGGCTGGACGTGGCCTAGACCTCCCCTTGCTGCAGGGGGGCTGGACGTGGCCTAGACCTCCCCATGCTGCAGGGGGGCTGGACGTGACCTAGACCTCCCCATGCTGCAGGGGGGCTGGACGTGACCTAGACCTCCCCTTGCTGCAGGGGGGCTGGACGTGGCCTAGACCTCCCCTTGCTGCAGGGGGGCTGGACGTGACCTAGACCTCCCCTTGCTGCAGGGGGGCTGGACGTGGCCTAGACCTCCCCTAGACCTCCCCATGCTGCAGGGGGGCTGGATGTGGCCTAGACCTCCCCATGCTGCAGGGGGGCTGGACGTGGCCTAGACCTCCCCTTGCTGCAGGGGGGCTGGACGTGACCTAGACCTCCCCTTGCTGCAGGGGGGCTGGATGTGGCCTAGACCTCCCCTTGCTGCAGGGGGGCTGGACGTGGCCTAGACCCCCTCCTTGCTGCAGGGGGGCTGGACGTGACCTAGACCTCCCCTTGCTGCAGGGGGGCTGGACGTGACCTAGACCTCCCCTAGACCTCCCCTTGCTGCAGGGGGGCTGGACGTGACCTAGACCTCCCCTAGACCTCCCCTTGCTGCAGGGGGGCTGGACGTGACCTAGACCTCCCCTAGACCTCCCCATGCTGCAAGGGGGGCTGGACGTGGCCTAGACCTCCCCTAGACCTCCCCATGCTGCAGGGGGGCTGGACGTGGCCTAGACCTCCCCATGCTGCAGGGGGGCTAGACGTGACCTAGACCTCCCCTTGCTGCAGGGGGGCTGGATGTGGCCTAGACCTCCCCTAGACCTCCCCTTGCTGCAGGGGGGCTGGACGTGGCCTAGACCTCCCCTTGCTGCAGGGGGGCTGGACGTGACCTAGACCTCCCCTTGCTGCAGGGGGGCTGGATGTGGCCTAGACCTCCCCTAAACCTCCCCTTGCTGCAGGGGGCTGGACATGGCCTAGACCTCCCCTTGCTGCAGGGGGGCTGGATGTGGCCTAGACCTCCCCTTGCTGCAGGGGGGCTGGACGTGGCCTAGACCTCCCCTTGCTGCAGGGGGGCTGGATGTGGCCTAGACCTCCCCTAAACCTCCCCTTGCTGCAGGGGGCTGGACATGGCCTAGACCTCCCCTTGCTGCAGGGGGGCTGGATGTGGCCTAGACCTCCCCTTGCTGCAGGGGGGCTGGATGTGGCCTAGACCTCCCCTTGCTGCAGGGGGCTGGACGTGGGCTAGACCTCCCCTTGCTGCAGGGGGGCTGGATGCGGCCTAGACCTCCCCTTGCTGCAGGGGGGCTGGATGTGGCCTAGACCTCCCCTTGCTGCAGGGGGGCTGGATGTGGCCTAGACCTCCCCTTGCTGCAGGGGGCTGGACGTGGGCTAGACCTCCCCTTGCTGCAGGGGGGCTGGATGCGGCCTAGACCTCCCCTTGCTGCAGGGGGGCTAGACGTGGCCTAGACCTCCTCTGATTACTGACTTCTGTTACCAAGTAAAACCCCCTTACCATAGATCCCAGAACGATCTTTTTAAACCATCCACACCATAAAGACCTGTCCACCATAGACCTGCACCAGTCACATCTACCTAAACCTTTTACTTGATGATTGACTTATGGTAGACACAGTCCAACCCATACACTAAAGACCCGTCCTACCAAAGTCTCATCCCATACCTTTCAGTTCTACCCTAAATCCCATACCTTTCACCCCATACCAAGGCCATAGCCCTACATCCCATACTAAGGCCCTAGTCTTTTACCCCATACTAAGGCCTTAACCCTACATCCTATAGCCGTTCTACCCTTCTCACCCCTAACCTGCGGATAAGCTTCTAACCCACAGCCAGTGAATCCATCATTAGTCGTAATGCTTTGTACTCTGCTCTGTCGTGGGTATGCTAACAGGGCCAGGTTATAGGGATTCCCTCAAGCGTACTAAACTAACCTGCTTATAAGACTACACATTCCCATATTGCCTCAATGCAGATCAGATGAGATTCATTTCATGGCGAAACTCCATGTTGTAGATTTTTTTCGTTGGTACCAATGTACTTGACTTGTGATGATTTCATGTAATGCAGCATCAGGTCTTGAAATGACACTGGTAGTGGGCTGAGTTCAGCTATTATTTACATTGGTTAAATAGTGCAGTTGGGTGGGTGGGGGATATTGTAGTAGCTGTGGTGGGAAACGTCTAAAGTGTTATATGAAATCTTTCTCCCACCTGTTTTGTGGAGTGTCTTGCATGCAGAATTCATTGGATGCACTTTTCTGCCGCTTCAATACATCTGGGTTGTGCTCATGAGGGTGCAATGTTTGACTCATGTTGCAGATGTATAGACTAGACATGATTCCTTCATCTAATTGACAGAGGATGATCTACACACTATATTTCTGAACGTTCAAGAATGTTGTGCCCTACAGAATGTGATACTTGCTTCTTTTGAAACCAGGGCACAACCTGTGATGGTCTTCTGTTTTAGCCCATCTGTCTCGAGTGCTGTTTGTTACATTCTACATTAACGTTACCCACATGTAGATGTGAAACTTAGTCAAAACATTAACCAAACACCTTTCAACTCCTGTTATTGTATGGAGGAACCATCCTGTGGTTTGAATTCACTTTCCTCATTGCTATGTAATGTTACTACTTCTATGTGAAAATAAAATGCATGTGTGAAGAGCCCTCTGTTAAAGGATTTCAGATTCTGACATGAGTTTTTGAAACATTTAGAAGCGCAGTGCACATCCACACGTTACTCGTGGATTTGATCATGGCTTTTGTAAATCATAATTAATGTGACGCTATTAAATAAACTGGATGTTTCTTTTTTAAATTTAACTAGGCAAGTCAGTTAAGAACAAATTCTTATTTACAATGGACGGCCAAACCCGGATGACGCTGGGCCAATTGTGCGCCACCCTATGGGACTCCCAATCACGGCCGGATGTGATAGGGACTGTAGTGAAGCCTCTTGCACTGAGATGCTGCGCCACTCGGGAGCTTATATGGTCCAACCAATTCAGAAAAGTTGCAGCTAGATAACAAATGATTCTATATCCTGTCAGACTCCCTTGCCAGTAACATGGACATTTCTATCTGAATGTTCTGTAATGAATGCTAATAAGACACTGGTTTATTCAAAGTATAGCTCTGTTGACAAACATGTTACTAAGCAACCAACAAATTCTTAATTTCTCACATCCAAGAGAAAAAAAATGCGGCAAGATGCATTCTTGAATAATCCAACACTTTACTTTAAAAATGGAACGTAATAGTACACAACATACTGGTGAGATGGAAACATGATTACTTGATGGTGATGTTAATGATGCTTATGTCTTCGTAAGGTTTATCTGTTTTAGGGTTGACTTTGAGGTTGGAGATCCTCTGAACCACCTCCATTCCTTTGGCACTCCTTCCAAACACGGTGTGCTTGTTGTCTAGCCAGGGCTTTAAACAAGTAGGGAGAGATGTTTATTTGAACATAATGCAGAAATGTACAATACTTGACAAAACAGGGATAAAGACATTACTTCAACTGAAGGAATGTCGATTAAGTAAAATATCAGACTTCACAGAGAGTGAGCCCCTTAGTTACCGTGGGCACGACGGTGATGAAGAACTGTGATCCGTTGGTGCCGGGGCCTCCGTTGGCCATACTGAGTGTGTAGGGCCGGTCATGTCTCAGTGTGGCATGGAACTCATCCTCAAACTCCCCTCCCCAGATACTCTCCCCTCCCATGCCTGTCCCTGTAGGGTCCCCTGTCTGGATCATGAAGCCCTGGGTGGAGAGGAAAGACAACAGTCAAAACATGGTCCGTCACATCTTGTGATTTAAGTTCCTACTACAAAGTCAAAACAATGAGCAGTGATTAAAATGTCCTACCTTGATGACGCGGTGGAATATGTGGCCATTGAAATAACCATTCCTGCTGTGAACACAGAAGTTCTCCACTGTTTTGGGACACCTGAGATAAAGTAGTCCATAAACATAAGTAAAATTGTCCAATAAAATATATACTTGCAAAACTGTATAGGTTCTGAGGAAAGTTAGCAGACAGAACCCATGGCATTGCAAATGGAAAGGAAGCTCTCTAAAACAACGGAGGGTGACCTACTCGACAGGGAACAGTTTGATGTGGATGTCTCCCATGGTGGTGTGGATGATAGCGCTGTCTGACACCCTTTTGGGCCCCTCTGCCTGGGTAGCAGCCATCACCTCCTCCTTAGACGGCTTCTCGTTGAACACGTCTCTGTCTGACTCGGCACTTTTAGTGTCCTCCGGCTCCCTCTTGGAGAACTACCAAGACAAAAGAAGGGATAGTGACAAAAATGCTGAGGAAATTATGTAATGCGGGTGAAAATATGGCAAAGAATGAAGCAATAAGGCACGAGGGGGTGTGGTATATGGCTGGTATAAGGGCTGTACTTATGCGCATCGCAGAGTGCCTGGGCACAGCCCTTAGCCATGGTATATTGGCCATATACCACAAACCCACGAGGAGCCGTATTGATATTATAAACTGGTTACCAACGTAATTAGAGCAGTAAAAATAAATGTTTTGTCATACCCGTGGTATACGGTCTGATATACCACGGCTTTCAAACAATCAGCATTCAAGGCCTGAACCACCCAGTTTATAATAACAAATAGCAGCACTGCAAGGGAGCAACAGTAATAGACCATTTCTCTTTTGGACGAGCTACAATTGCCCTGCAGGGACAAATAAAGTTGATTACCATGTAGAAGCGGTTCTTCTTGAAAGCAGTACAGAAAATGGTGGGGTCTGGCATTGTGCTCTGCAGGGCCGGGTTGTCTGATGCCTTCATCTCGATGGTGGGAGCTGTGTTGCATGCCTTGGCAACCCCCTGGAACAGGCTCAGCTTCACCACACGAATGTTCTCTAGCTTCCCCAGGATACGTACACACCTGAACACACACGGGTGGGAAATAAAAACATGTTAGACTAATGCTCTTGTCACTTTCACAAGACAAAGGCGTTTCATGAAAACATTGTTGGGGCAAGGGTTAGAGGCAGTCCACAACCCTGGCCCTGGAGAGCAACAGTGTGTGCAAAATGTTTCCATCCAGCCTTAAAACATCTGATTCAACTAATTAATTTATCATCAGGAGCTTGATAAGTTGAATTAGTGTTTTTTGGTGCAAAAAGCCTGCTCTCCCTGTAGCTCTCCATGGCTGACAACCACTGTGCTTTTAGAGGATATTACTGTCTGTGAAGTCCATTTTGACCATTTAAATGCTACCTGTTGGTCTCCACATTGATGACCTTGATGCCCAGCATGGTTCCGTAGAGGACAAAGTGACCCGTCTCATCAAAGATGATGTTGGTCAGCCTGATGCCATCCACTTTCTCCAGTTCCCTCTCCACCGCCATCCTCCGACCAAACTCCATGTCTGGCAGCTGTTGCTTCATTTGCTGCAGCTCTGTGAACTTCTACAGGATCAGGTCAGAGATGGGCCATGATGAGAGAAATGAGCACAGTTCAGATAAATGCACTGGGGAAATGTGGGAAACGGTGAATACTACGCTACCAATGTGAGTATCTTGTGATAAATTTTAACAAGAAGTAGCACAGTTTATTAATAGCAATATGAAATACACTGCTCAAAAAAATAAAGGGAACACTTAAACAACACAATGTAACTCCAAGTCAATCACACTTCTGTGAAATCAAACTGTCCACTTAGGAAGCAACACTGATTGACAATAAATTTCACATGCTGTTGTGCAAATGGAATAGACAAAAGGTGGAAATTATAGGCAATTAGCAAGACACCCCCAATAAAGGAGTGATTCTGCAGGTGGTGACCACAGACCACTTCTCAGTTCCTATGCTTCCTGGCTGATGTTTTGGTCACTTTTGAATGCTGGCGGTGCTTTCACTCTAGTGGTTGCATGAGACGGAGTCTACAACCCACACAAGTGGCTCAGGTAGTGCAGCTCATCCAGGATGGCACATCAATGCGAGCTGGGGCAAGAAGGTTTGCTGTGTCTGTCAGCGTAGTGTCCAGAGCATGGAGGCGCTACCAGGAGACAGGCCAGTACATCAGGAGATGTGGAGGAGGCCGTAGGAGGGCAACAACCCAGCAGCAGGACCGCTACCTCCGCCTTTGTGCAAGGAGGAGCACTGCCAGAGCCCTGCAAAATGACCTCCAGCAGGCCACAAATGTGCATGTGTCAGCATATGGTCTCACAAGGGCTCTGAGGATCTCATCTCGGTACCTAATGGCAGTCAGGCTACCTCTGGCGAGCACATGGAGGGCTGTGCGGCCCCACAAAGAAATGCCACCCCACACCATGACTGACCCACCACCAAACCGGTCATGCTGGAGGATGTTGCAGGCAGCAGAACGTTCTCCACGGCGTCTCCAGACTCTGTCACGTCTGTCACATGTGCTCATGTGCTCAGTGTGAACCTGCTTTCATCTGTGAAGAGCACAGGGCGCCAGTGGCGAATTTGCCAATCTTGGTGTTCTCTGGCAAATGCCAAACGTCCTGCACGGTGTTGGGCTGTAAGCACAACCCCCACCTGTGGACGTTGGGCCCTTATACCACTGTTTGAGCAGACACATGACCGTTTGAGCAGACACATGCACATTTGTGGCCGGCAGGAGGTCATTTTGGAGGGCTCTGGCAATGCTCCTCCTTGCACAAAGGCGGAGGTAGCGGTCCTGCTGCTGGGTTGTTGCCCTCCTACGGCCTCCTCCACGTCTCCTGATGTACTGGCCTGTCTCCTGGTACCGCCTCCATGCTCTGGACACTACGCTGACAGACACAGCAAACCTTCTTGCCACAGCTCGCATTGATGTGCCATCCTGGATGAGCTGCACTACCTGAGCCACTTGTGTGGGTTGTAGACTCCGTCTCATGCTACCACTAGAGTGAAAGCACCGCCAGCATTCAAAAGTGACCAAAACATCAGCCAGGAAGCATAGGAACTGAGAAGTGGTCTGTGGTCACCACCTGCAGAACCACTCCTTTATTGGGGGTGTCTTGCTAATTGCCTATAATTTCCACATTTTTTCTATTCCATTTGCACAACAGCATGTGAAATTTATTGTCAATCAGTGTTGCTTCCGAAGTGGACAGTTTGATTTCACAGAAGTGTGATTGACTTGGAGTTACATTGTGTTGTTTAAGTGTTCCCTTTATTTTTTTGAGCAGTGTAAATTAAAGTCCTGATTCTGAAAGTTGGAAACTTACCGATAACGACTCATCAAACACCCTCATCAGTTTCCCCGTCAGGAAGCGGAAGATCCTGACTTTCCTGTCGGTGGCGATGGTAGCCATCTTCTTCCCGTCGTGGGAGAAGGCCAGGCTGGTGGGGTAGGTTTTGTTTTTGGCAAACTCATAAAGGTCTGTGTCAGTCTTATACTGCCAGTCCACGTGCCTGGGGAATTTGAACTCGCTGGGGAGGCCGGTCCAATACTCCAGCATTCCAGCCTTGTCTGCGGAGACGATAACCCTGTATCTAGGGTTGAGGCGGATCTGGGACAGCGGAGAGGAGTGCATCTTGTCGAAGGTGTGGAGCTTCTCGTTGCTTCCCCGTCCATCATAGACGAAGATCTTCCCAGTGGATTTCTCTGAGCAGGCCACGCAGCAGATGGCATCGCCTGGGTTGTAGATCCACTCACACTGGCCAGGGTGGAAACTACACAACACACAGAGCAGAGGAATGGCAGATCAACTAGGAATAACATATGTGCCGTAGCTCTATAACATGTATGGTGTTTTTGAAGCGGGAGAAGGGATATCTTTTGGTTTTAAGGAAACAAGCTAAATTGCTAAAAGTTTCACCTTTAAAAACAATAAGCAAAAGATGCAAACTCACCCCAGCTTCAGCATGTTGATCATGTCAAAGTTGACCACATCAAAGACTTTCATGGCCTGGTCGTCCCCAACAGAACAGAATAGAGCTCCATCAGCACTGACAGAAATACACTCTATAACTCCTGTAACACATAGAACAAGAAGAACAGTGAATTATAGCCCTGAAATTACATTTCAGGCAGTCTAAAGCCCAGTCTGAGGTGGCATAAAGATACATGTTAATTCATTATTCGTACCCAGATGACTGCGGAAGTGTTTGACAAACTCTACCCCCTCATCTTCTTTCTTTTTCCAGAACTTCACATGACCGTCCTGACTGGCTGTGATGATGAAATCTGTCCTGGAAATGAAAATAATACAAGAATTTATGAGGCAGACTGATCAGCATTGGTATGTGTGTAACATTTGGCATCCAGGAAAACACAAATCAATGTACCAGGAAGTAAACAAATCAGCAAGTGAAAGTGTCTCATAGGACCAAGACTGAACCACAGCCGCAGTCAAAATTGGCAATATCGTAAATATTAATTAAAACCCTAATTCAAGGATAAGCATAAGGTTACCAGTGTGGTTAAGGTTACTGTTAAGTTCAAAATCCGATGTTAAGAAGATAAATTGCAGACGTAGGCAGGGTTTATGACTTTGTGGCTGTGGTAATTTGTGATGACCGATAAAGAACCATATATCTGTAGCTAGAAAACTGCAATAGCTAGTTATCTAACGTTACAATTCTTACTTGGAACAGACAATGTGCGTTATAACATCCCTATGCATGTAGCTCCTCTCGTACATGGCTGCCGATGGCAAGTTGTCCAAATACACACGTTCATATTCCAGCACTGTACAAAAACAAAACCACCATTGTTAGAAGCAATCACAATGAGAGCAACACGATTTTCAGCTTTGTTCTGGGAAATTGTTTGAGCAATAGCCACTCTGGTTAGCTTAATAGCGAGGAGCACAGAAGTTAGCACACATCCAGCAATGCAACATAGCTCGCTAGCTCAAGTTGCTTTAACTCGCTGGTTAGCTTTTCCATCATAAACCTTTTCTCTTCTTGGTCTGTGTCGCCTCGCTTGGCATGGGTCCAACCCATTCCTCCTCTTCTCCAGTTTCTACTTCATCCTGATTATCGTCTAGTTTTCGTTTCAGATCTGCGTTCTCTGTGGTGGCCGCCATAGTTGCCGAATTCACTGTTTTCCCCTCGGTTTCCGTATCCGTTCACCGCGGGCTTGGAGAAAAACTCAATAGCTAATACCGCTCCCTGCAGTACTGACGTGGAATTAAAGTACATGGCTCTGCATCTATCTTTTCTTTCATCTGCCTTTTCCATTCTGGTAACTTACTTGAAAGATCAACACTTGGAAAATAAAAAGTTCAAATGGTTTGCTAATAAATCAGATAATCTACAAGCTTTCTATGTATAGAATACCTTTAATAACAAATTCCATCAATAACAAAAAAATACTTTCAGCATTCACCAAAGTCAAACAAGTAACAGTAAATGTGGGTCCATTGTTTCATTTGTAGCAGAGGCTATATTGACCAGACCTTGAATCTGTGAAACGCAAGCGCCAGATACACTCAGTGTCTGCACCTATTACTTTCCATAGGACATAAATCATAGAACAAAATATCAAATTCAAGTTTTAAAAAACTGCATAATATTTTATGGAAAAGTGTGTCTAAATACATTTTCATGTCTTAGTTTGATTCCTCTGTTAAATGACAGGTGCAAATACTCAGTAAATCTGTCCCTAAATGTTCCATCTTCTCAATCAGTGTCAGAGGACCTGCTGGAGCTGTCAGATGAGGAAGAATCATGTTTCTTCTTCTGCTTCTTCTTGTGACGTTCCTTCTTTTCCTTCTTGCCCTTTTTCTTGTGGCTTTTGTGTTTCTTTCTCTTCTTGCTCTCCTCTTCGTCACTTGATGAAAAGGACCTGCAAAAAATGACAACATCCACAGTTATTAAACATAAAACACCACTAAGACTAGGCATAATTATTTCTCATAGATACTGGAATTAGAAGACAATGTGATTGATGTACCTCTTCCTTTCAGACTTTCTGTCTTTACTTTTCCTCCTCTTGTGTTTAATTTTCCTGGCGTCCTCCTGGGAACCTACAGCAATCAGGAGAAATACACAAAACCATTCAGACAACAAAAAACACTTGAATAAAAGTGAGCGCAACACAGGTGATGAAGACTAGGTCATATAACTGTGTATGTTATAACAGTGTAATACAGCAGTGCTAAGTCTGTTATAACATAACTATTGTTCTGTTATTTGTGGAACAAGCGTCAAAATGTTCTTAAATGTGATGTTTTGGTGCCTCGAAGACAATTCAGAAATCTGATTGAGGACCTTATTACTGATGAATGTGTTTGTTTTTTATGGCCATGTTTTTCTTCCTGCTTGCATTTTGATGCGTGTATTTTCTGTAATTCAGGGCTCATCTGCAAAAGAGACCGTGGTCTCAGTACGACTCCCTGAGAAAATAAAGGTTAAATTAAAATTAAATAAAAAAATTGTCTGTTGTACTGTATTGACCTTTTGAGTCTTTTCCTCCCCGGCCCAGCTTGTCGTTAGGCAGATCCTCCTGCTCGTCCTCCGTACTCTCGTCGCTGCTTGTACTGCTCACGTCCAGGACAATGTCTTTCCGGGGGTCCACACGCACAAAGTTACGGCACTCGAACGTCAGGTGGCCCGCTGATGAAATGACAAGGGTACAGAAGAGAGTAATGAAGGGATGTACTTTAGAGAGCAGCTTTATCTAGCACAGTATGATTATGACATACAACATCTCCACTTCGCTGATCCTCAACACTGGGGCCCCACAAGGGTGCATGGTCAGCCCCCGCCTGTACTCCCTGTTCACCCATGACTGCGTGGCCATGCACGCCTCCAACTCAATCATCAAGTTTGCAGACAACAACAGTAGTGGGCTTGATTACCAACAACGACGAGACAGCCTACAGGGAGGAGGTGAGGGCACTCGGAGTGTGGTGTCAGGAAAATAACCTCTCACTCAACGTCAACAGAACAAAGGAGATGATCGTGGACTTCAGGAAACAGCAGAGGGAGCACCCCCCTATCCACATCGACGAGACAGCAGTGGAGAAGGTGGAAAGTTTGCCGTACACATCACGGACAAACTGAAATGGTCCACCCACACAGACAGTGTGGTGAAGGCGCAACAGCGCCTCTTCAACCCCAGGAGGCTGAAGAAATTTGGCTTGTCACATAAAACCCTCAAACTTTTACAGATGCACAATCGAGAGCATCCTGTTGAGCTGTATCACCGCCTGGTACGGCAACTGCACCACCCACAACAGCAATGCTCTCCAGAGGGTGGTGCGGTCTGCACAACGCATCACCGGGGGCAAACTACCTGCCCTCCTGGACACCTACAGCACCCGATGTTACAGGAAGGCCATAAAGATCATCAAGGACAACAACCACCCGAGCCACTGCCTGTTCACCCCGCTACGGTCCAGAAGGCGAGGTCAGTACAGGTGCATCAAAGCTGAGACCGCGAGACTGAAAAACAGCTTCTATCTCAAGGCCATCAGACTGTTAAACAGCCATCACTAACACAGAGAGGCTGCTGCCTACATACAGACTTGAAATCATTGGCCACTTTAATAAATAGATCACTAGTCACTTTAATTATGCCACTTTAATAATGTTTACATATATTGCATTACTCATCTCATATGTATATACTGTATTTTATACCATCTATTGCATCTTGCCTATGCCGCTCGGTCATTGCTCATCCATAAATATATATGTATATATTCTTATTCCATCCCTCTACTTAGATTTGTGTGTATTAGGTAGTTGTTGTTGAATTGTTAGATTACATGTTAGATCTTACTGCATTGTCGGAACTAGAACACAAGCATTTCGCTACACTCGCATTAACATCTGCTAACCATGTGTATGTGACCAATAAAATGTGATTTGACACACTCAGGGGTCAGGGGACAGCAAAGAACATGCTGCAACTGTATTCACAAGGTTTGAATATGTAGAGTTAGAGACATGATATAAGCAATAAAGATTACTTACGATAACCACATTTCTTACACCCAGCTCTGATGTCCTTATTGGGACCTGCAAATTAAGTGAGAAATCAAATAATTTAGAAATGTCACAACTTCTTGCTTTGTTGATGTGTAGCAAAAACGTAGGCCTGTAACGTTATATTCCACGCCTAAAATAATTGGATTCCTTCTATGATTCACATTGAGACTAGCTATAACATAACACAACTATTATCAAATGAATAGGGAAGCTAAACTACCATACACAAACTATTGTCGAAATAACTTTAGCTAGCTATCTAAACATTGAGCACAATCATGCTAGCTAATCAGAGGAGCAAGGTTAGCTAACCTAGCAATACATAAATTCCATTAAAAAAAGGCAAGTATTCGATAGTTAGGCTATAGCTAGCTAACTCCAATTGCCATTATAATATGACATCTGATTCGTTTTAAGTTGGATCAGACATACCTGATGCAGCCATTATCACACTTTATAGACAAAAACCTTGTTGCGTTCATAAATTTCAAACCACAAAGTTCCCAGTGGGTCCTCTACAAAATAGCTCCGGTAGGAAATATCAACTGGTTAGTTCCCTGTACCGTCTTTGGTAAAACCGCATTTTGAGCGGATTTCTCTCACTACTTGAGAAATAATTCTAATTTACTAGTACTTGTGACTCTCTTCTTTTTCATACATCTTTCATAATGAGTGTTTTCTTGATATAAATGTGCAAGCCTCCTTCAAGCTAACTTATGTTCTGTGCGATGTTTTAGTGGGATTGTTTACAATGTAACACACGGACCAAATTTTAGAGATGAATATGAAAATAATGATCTATATTTTAACAGAGTTGTGTAATTACGTAATTTTCCTACAAATATGTAATAATAGTTCGTTACTATTTGAAAAATATCACCCTCGAACTAATATTAGGGGGGAAAAGCTTCCAAGCATTGACTTGGCAAATACCCTTCATCCCCCATTGATTCGAGGTAAATAAAGCACCCATGTTTAAACAACATGGCGGTTGACAGTAATCTGGGTTAGCAAGAAATGTAGACATTAATCTCTACATCTTTGCAAACCACTTAGTGCTGATTTCTAAATTAGCTATCTATTCGTTAATATCAACGACAGAATGAGCAACATCTACATTCAAGAGCCTCCATCAAATGGAAAGGTGAGCGCGAGCATTTGTTCCCCTGACGATCCTTATTAATATCTCACTGTCACTACAATGGTTTGCATGATAAACTATGATCATACAGAACATATTATCTTTGTCTAGAAACCCGACATTGAATTGCATTGAAGTCTACGTGGGGCAGAAATGAGCGTTGTCCCTGCGGTTCAGCCTTTTGGCGGTAGGGATGTGAGACAATATATCACAGGAAGGTATAATTACATCAAATGTTCAAAGCGCTGGTAGTACGTTCAGATTTCTATCACCTGAATTATATGCACAATATAAAATGCACGAGATGCATGCGCACTTGCCTAGCTCGTGCAGCTGTTTACATGGTTCTGCTAGAAATCTGAACCAGCACTTTGAAAAGTTGATGTAATTATACTTTCCTGTGATATATTGTCTCATATCCCTACCAAAAGGACCAACTGTATGGACAACAGGTAAAGTAAGTTCAAATATCATTCCATAGAGTGGTGCCAGAGTTCATTGTCCAAGGAGGAGATGCCACAGGCACCTGGACGGTGGAGAGTCCATCTATGGATGGCAGTTCAAGGTTAACTTTCACTGTCTCCATCACCTCATTATCTCTGATCATGTTCAATCCCCCCAAAAGATAGACTAGACATAAACGGAACTCTTCTACTTGGAACCTTTGCCAACTCACCAATACTACTGCTACTAATGATGAAACAGTGGGGCTGATTCTTGTTTTTCTGTTGGTTCTGTCCCACGTTCTCAGGATGAGTTCCACTCCAGACTGCACTTCAACAGACGAGGCCTGGTTGCCATGGCCAACGCAGGGCCCCATGACAACGGCAGCCAGTTTTTCTTCACCCTTGGCCGGGCAGATGAGCTCAACGACAAACACACCATCTTTGGAAAGGTAAAACGCCAAAAGAAGATCCATGCATGAGGTACATCTTTTAGTATGCAGCATTTGTAATCTGAGCCAACTCAGTTGTAATTGCAGCAAACAGATTCTAGAAGCCATCTTTTCCTGTAAATTAATCTTCCTTTCCTCAATGCAGGTGACAGGTGATACAATGTACAACATGCTCAGGTTAGCAGAAATGGAATGTGATCCGGAGGAAAGACCTTTAAATCCACACAAGTTACAAACCACTGAGGTATGGGTTGGGTTTACATCACACAATAGTATTTTAGCACTTTGACCATTCATTTGTTCCAATTCCGCCAGACTCTGTTTCCTTAAATCGTCTCTGCAGGTGTTACATTCTCCCTTCGATGACATCATTCCATGTGAAACAAAAGAATCGCAAAAGGATGAAGACAAAAAATGGGGCAAGAAATCTCAGTCCAAAGCAACAAAGTGTTTAATTTACTATTATACACACTTTCTCTGCTCCTCACTCTCAATCTGTTGCTGACCTGGAAGCGTGGCACTGTAGTTATGAACGGTCAACCATACTTGTTTTGTCAGGAACTTTAGTCTGTTGTCATTTGGAGAGGAAGCTTCAAATCGAGCTCGCCATCTTATGTATTGTGTCACCCATTCTGTGTCTGTCAGATATATACACACACCTTGTTTCTTTTCATCCAGACACTGAAGGGGAAAAGTAAAACAGTCATGACCTGCTGAAGGATGATCCACTGCTGAGCTCTGTCCCCACAGTCAACAAGTCACTACACTAAGACGTAGTACAGACACCATGTTCTGCTGCCTCAACTTATCTTGTTTTGACAATGAATTCAATTCATGAGTTAATATATTATTCATATTTATTTGATTCTATTTGTCTTGTTATTGAAGGAAAAAAGCCAAGGTGCAGTAGGAGAAGCAGCAGAGTTATGCTCTTATTCCTTCATGTTGTCTGACAAAATGCATCACATTATAATGCATTCCATTCAACTTGTTGGAAAACACCTTTTCTCTGAGTGTTCAGGGAGAGGATGATGAGGCTGCGGAGGGAGATGCGGATGGTGATAAAAGGAGTATGACTCTGATGAGAGGCAGGAAATGAAGGAGAGGATTTCTAAGAAGCTGAAGAAGATGGAGGAGAAGAAGAAGAGTACAGACCCCAGCGAGGAGGGAAGAGGGCCAACCGCAGGTAGATTACACAAAAATGATATACCATCCACAGCACAGCCTAAATGCCGTTTACACATATTTTTTTAATTTGGGGAATGTTTTCTCACATGTTACGCTATAATAGCATTGTTTACGTTACTTGTTCATCAGTGTTCAGAGTTTATGACACTTTTTCTTCAAGGCCCAATGCAGCTGTTTTTATATTATTATATAATAATTTCTGGATAACAGTTAAGTACCTTACTAGCTAGGTTTCCATCCAATTGTTGACAGATTTTTATGCATAAAAACAATATTTTCCCACCAGAGATGTGTTTCTGTCAAATAGACTTGTTGTTGATAAAAGCCTGTGCGTGATGATGTAGTGCACATAAAAATACCTTTTGTGGTTAAATTTCCATTTACCCGAGGAAAAAAATAATTATATTGCATTTTCAACTCTACTGATGGGTTTTATCAAAATATGCTGTGTTATATAGTGAGTATGCCCACTCTGGTATTGGCATGTGCACTCTAGCCAACAGCTCACAATACTCTACCTGTAAGCATGCATGAGATTATTATGGACAAAGGAGCAAGATTATTTTTATTGGTCAAACGGCAGCCAAGCATCGATGTCATGTCACCAGCATAAAACCCTCAATATTTATTGGAAAGGAGCATCAAGCTCATCACCTTGCACTTTCACCACCCTGTGAAGTTCATTACTGACTTAATCTGTAGCCTAATAAACTGCAGGCTTTCCTGAGTCGTGGTGGGAGGACAACACATGTCATTGCGTGACTCCAAGTTTACTTCGATATAATGGTTCTTATATCAATATTTGTGCATAAAAGTGTTTGAACCGACATTTCTCGCATATTAATTTTACAGACGCAAAAAGATCCCACCTTGTTTATCGTGTTTTGTCAACATTTGGAAAGTTTACCGAAACTTTTTCTGTTTCTATTAGGCCTGTTGTAAAAAATAAAATTATTCGACATGTACTTTATTAAAAAAAAAAAAATGTTTAGTCCCTTCACCACCACCCCCCTCTTCTGAGGACAAATTTCTTTTAGCTTTTTCTCGACATGCAATTTGCTCGTATAAAAAGGTTGTATGGAAACCTTGTTTGTGTAATAGATTTCCATTAAAATGGGCAAAAATAGTTTTTTAGCAAATAACTATTTCTCAGGCAAAAATTTTGCTAGGACTGTCAGAGTTTTCTGTGGGAAAAGGAAAATGAAAAACCAGCTGTCATGGGCAAAAGTTTTGAACTTTTTGTTATTGGTCAGCAACTCAGGAAATAACACTGATCACATTTTTTCAAAGTTTTCCAGTGTTAGTTTCATCAGCTCTTATATGATATAAAAACACTGAATTTTGAGTGCATTGGGCCTTTAACCGCTACATTTCTTATAAGAGAGCTGACTAGGTGTCCAACAAGTGGTGCTATTGTACAAGAGAAAGTGATGTCAAATCAGTGGTACGAGGCAGTTGTAATTCTGTAGACTAGCCAGGCAGAGGTGCTGTTGTACTGCGTAGATCTATGGCATAGACAAGGGAGCCCAGTCTGACAGGTTGGTTCAGTTCACAAGGAAATCAGCGATGAAAGACAGATCATTTCATTTGATCTTTTCTAACAAAAATAGGTGTCCTTCATAGCAATCTTGTGATAAACGTTATGATGCAGTACAGTATTACTGAACACACAGAAATAGATTGAATAGAACTAATAATAGACTTGAATGGGGAAGCCTGTTCTAATCATTCTATGACTGAAAATACCAGAGGTCCTCTTCATAGAAATACAACAGTGTGGTTCAGCAGCTTTGCAGTAATGGCATTGGGCATCATTAATCCGATAGACAGGCTGTACTGTAGGCTGCATGCCGACACTGATAACTCAACAATGACTCCTCACTCTCCACATTTAACATTTTTGTCATTAAGCAGATGCTCTTATGCAGAGCGACTCAGGGCTCAGACACTCCAGTAGCGTTTGCTGGCCGAGAGTACTGAGCACCTCTGAACAGAGTGCGTCTGTTATTTTGCCAACCGAGTGCCCACCGATTTTTTAAAATCGAGAATCTGTGAAACATGTCGGCTGTAAGACGTCTACAGCGGGTGATCCCTAAAACACTGTGCTGAACGATCGGCAGACAATCTCTAGATCCACATTTGGTGCGATGTGTGCGAGCCTTTACAGTTAGCTACACTACTGTAGCTAAGTCCAAGATAATTACAATGACAAACACCATATCTGATTGATTGAACACTATCTGTTGTAAAAGTACACACTAACATTTTAAAGACAGTGACTTTTTGGTGACCTTGAATGAATGAATGAATCAGAGGGTTGGCGGTACTGATGCTAGGGTGTTGATGAGGACTAGTGACACCCTGTCAGCCAAGCAGAACCCCCACCTCCCCCGCTGCTGCTGCTAACACACACACCTCGGGCCACTGGCCCCACATCAATGAACCCGGCCTGTCCACTGCAGCCAGTTCCTGCTAGGTGAAAGAGAAATGCTGGCACCCACACTACATGACTTACCCTGCTGTAGTGGAGAGGATGGGGGGGGGGGGGGGCCGAAAGGGCGCACGAGACCGAGAGAAGCCCCAACGGGGAGAGAGAGAGAAGGGAGGGAGAGTCGGGTAGAGAACCGTTGTGACAGTTTTTGTAACCTACATTGAAAAGATGCATCACAGACCTCTAGTCCATTGGTTAAAATCAGTTACTGAGAGAATCCTGTAATCCATGTCGTAATCTCACAATGCCACTGTGCTGATTGCCATACAACAGCAGCTTTATCAGAAACTCTGTTATCTAGCTGCGGGTTGTTTTGCCTCTTAACCCCAATGGGATAAGGATTCGGCCCTGCCAGTCAGCTGTGTGTGTGTGTGACTGACAGGTAGGCCAACGCTAACAGACTATAGTATATTAAACACAAGTGTAGATTGTTTGACTGTAGACTTGTACCCCAGCACTGTGGTTTGTGTTGGCACAGAATCAAAGAGGAGGCTGGTCGCTACAGTGTTGGGCCTGGGACAAAGGGGCAATTGTTGTAGAGCAGATCTCCTCTCCTGTCTCTCTCTCTGAGATATTGTTTTAGACCACAAGGGTGTATTTTATTGTTTGGTCCACCGAGTTATTCCTTTATGCTCAATTGCAGGGGATAAAACTGAAGGACAGTTGTGCTGCACGTGTGTGTGTGTGTGTGTGTGTGTGGTGTGAAAATTAGGAATCTCGCTGAAAAACAAAAATATTTTTCACATCCACACAAAACGTCTTGCCAGGCATTTGTTTCCCATAGTTGCCAAGTGACCAGACAACATTCCATTTATCTCATCAAGTGACGTAATCAGTCTGAGGTGTGTGCTATTTTCACAAGAGGCCATCATAATACAGTATATATTTACTATGTCCGGATTGGAATTGAAGAGGGAACCCCAATTTGGTCCTGTACGTTACAGGAGAGATGAATAAACCTGCGAACTTCTCTAGATATACTCACACTGCTGGTGGGGTGCAAACAGTATTTAATGTGAACTTAAAAAGCCTTTATCAAACTTACAACACAGGTATATACTTACAACACAGGTATATACTTCTCACATCATTATCCATTATTATAAACTGGGTGGTTCGAGCCCTGATTGCTGATTGGCTGACATACCACAGGTATGACAAAACATTTTACTGCTTTAATTACATTGGTAACCAGTTTTTAATAGCAATAAGGCACCTCGGGGGTTTGTGGTATATGGCCAATATACCACAGCTAAGGGCTGTGTACAGGCACTCCGCAATGCGTTCTGCATAAGAACAGCCCTTAGCCGTGGTATATTGGCCATATACCACACCCCCTCGTGCCTTATTGCTTAATTGTATATCAACCTCATGATACAGCTATATACAGTGCATTTGGAAAGTATTGACCACTTGATATTTTGTTACATTACAAAATATTTTGTATACATTTTAGAATGTATTAAGTCTTTTTTTCCCTCATCAATCTACTCACAATACCGCATAAAACAGGTTTTTTGAAGTTTTTGCAAATGTATTACAAATAAAAAATGGAAATATCACATTTACATAAGTATTCAGACCCTTTACTCAGTACTTTGTTGAAGCACCTTTGGCAGCGATTACAGCCTCGTTTTCTTGAGTACACTGTTGGCAGACCTGTATTTGGCCAAGACAACGCAGGAGTGGCTTCGGAACAAGTCTCAATGTCCTTGAGCGGCCCAGCCAGAGGCAGGATTTGAATCCGATGGAACATCTCTGGAGAGACCTGAAAATAGTTGTGCAGCAATGCTCCCCATCCCACCGGACAGAGCTATAGAGGATCTGCAGAGAAGAATGGGAGAAACTCACCAAATACAGGTGTGCCAAGCTTGTAGAGTCATAACCAAGAAGACTGGAGGCTGTAATCACTGCCAAAGGTGCTTCAACAAAGTACTGAGTGAAGGGTCTGAATACTAATGTAAATGTGATATCAGTTTTTTCTAAACCTGTTTTTGCTTTGTCATTATGGGGTATTGTGTGTGTGTATATATTGATGAGGGGAAAAAACTATTTAATACATTTTCGAATAAGACTATAAAGTAACAAAATGTGGAAAAAGTAAAGGGGTCTGAATACTTTCCAAATGCACTGTACATCAATCCCATTCACCTCCACAGCATTCACCAGAGAGAGATCTGAGCTCCAACACCTCATCACCATTCCTATTGATTAAGTCAGGTCTCAGTCTGTATAAAGTGCCTGAGGCCTCTTTGCGGTAGTTTGTTTAAAAAATAATAATAATATTGAAGTGAGTCCTAAAAGCAGGGCATGTGGTAGCTGCCACTTTTGTTAAACCCAACGGGGCATGACTGGGGAAGCAAAACGCTTCCATATGGGTCTATGTACACTATGTTGCTAACGAATAACCATGACCAGTCTTTTCCAATCTTAGTCATGCTTTGACTGAAAAATCTTGGTTAGGGGGTTTAAGGTGCATGGCCTGTTGAGTCAGTCCAGGGGTGGTCTATCTGTGTGGTGGATTGTATTCCCCCCCCATCAATGTATTGATCACATCTTTACTAATGCTGCAGAAATTTGCTTTAAAGCAGTATCCAAATCCATCATATGTAGTGATCACAATATAATAGCCATATCTTGGAAAACCAAAGTTCCAAAGGCTGGGCCTAATATAGTGTATAAGAAGTCATACGAAAAGTTTTGTAGTGATTCATATGTTGATGATGTAAAGAAAATTTGTTGGTGTGTAATGAGGAGCAACCAGATGCTGCACTTGACACATTTATGAAATTTCTGATTCCAGTTAATAATAAAATACTAGTAAAAACTGTTAAATCCCCTTGGATTGATGAGGAACTGAAAAATTGTATGGTTGAGAGGGATGAGGCAAAAGGTATGGCAAATAAGTCTGTCAGCCCAACTGATTGGCAAACGTATATAAACTATAATAAACTATAATATGAAACGAAGATAAGGAATGATAGTAAAAAGCTTTGGGGCATCTTAAATAAAAAATGTTGGGGGGGGGGGGCAACTTGGCTTCAACATTCATTGAATCCGATGGCTCATCATAAAGCTCACTGATATTGCCAACTACTTCAATTACTTTTTCATTGGCAAGATAAGAAAGCTTAGGGATGACATGCCAACAACAAACGCTGACACTACACATCCAAGTATATCGGACCAAATTATGAAAAACAAGAATCGTACTTTTGAATTGCGTAAAGTCAGTGTGGATGAGTTTATTGTTGTCTGTCAGACCCCGGTGGCTTGTCATTGTTGATAATCTGGATGGAAAATTACTGAGGATAATAGCGGATGATATTTCCACTCCTATTTGCCACATCTTCAATTTAAGCCTACTAGAAAGTGTGTGCTCTCAGGCCTGGAGGGAAGCAAAAGTCATTCCGCTACCTAAGAATAGTAAAGCCCCCTTTACTGGCTCAAATAGCTGACCAATCAGCCTGTTACCAACCCTTAGTAAACTTCTGGGGAAAATGGTGTTTGACCAGATACAATGCTATTTCACAGTAAACAAATTGACAACGGACTTTCAGCATGCTTATAGGGAAGGACATTCAACAAGCACAGCACTTACGCAAATGACTGATGATTGGCTGAGAGAAATTGATGATAAAAAGATTGTGGGGGCTGTTTTGTTAGACTTCAGTGCAGCTTTTGACATTAACGATCATAGTCTGCTGCTGGAAAAACGTATGTGTTATGGCTTTACACCCCCTGCTATATTGTGGATAAAGAGTTACTTGTCTAACAGAACACAGGGTGTTCTTTAACGGAAGCCTCTCAAACATAATCCAGGTAGAATCAGGAATTCCCCAGGTTAGCTGTTTAGGCCCCTTGCTTTTAAAAAAAAACATTTTTACTAATGACATGCCACTGACTTTGAGTTTTTAAAATGTATTTTTTGTTTTTTGTTTCACATTAGGTAAGCTAGTTGAGAACAAGTTCTCATTTACAACTGTGACCTGGCCATGATAAAGCAAAGCAGTGTGACACAAACAACAACACAGAGTTACACATGGAATAAACAAGCGTACAGTCAATAACACAATAGAAAAAAAGTTCAAAAAAGTCTATATACAGTGTGTGCAAATGGCGTGAGGAGGTAAGGCAATAATTAGGCCATAGTAGCGAAGTAATTACAATTTATCAGATTAAAACTGGAGTGATAGATGAGCAGATGATGATGTGCAAGTAGTGATACTGGTGTGCAAAAGAGCAGAAAAGTAAATAAAAACAATATGGGGATGAGGTAGGTAGATTGGGTGGGCTATTTACAGATTAACTATGTACAGCTACAGCGATCGGTTAGCTGCTCAGACAGCTGATGTTTAAAGTTAGTGAGGGAAATGTAAGTCTCCAGTTTCAGCGATTTTTGCAATTCGTTCCAGTCACTGGCAGCAGAGAACTGGAAGGAAAGGCGGCCAAAGGATGTGTTGGCTTTGGGGATGACCAGTGAGATATACCTGCTGGAGCGCGTGCTACGGGTGGGTGTTGTTATCGTGACCAGTGAGCTGAGGTAAGGTGGCGCTTTACCTAGCATAGAGAGCTAATATTAATAATATGCATGTCAATCTCCTGGCTTAAAGTGGAGGAGAGCTTGACTTCATCACTACTTGTATTTATGAGAGATATTGACAATGCACCGAGCTGTCTGTCTAAACTACTGGCACACAGCTCGGACACCCATGCATACCTCACAAGACATGCCACGAGGTCTATTCACAGTCCCCAAGTCCAGAACAGACTATGGGAGGCGCACAGTACTACATAGAGCCATTACTACATGGAACTCTATTTCACATCAAGTAACTTATGCAAGTAGTAACATTTGATTAAAAAAAAATATATATATATAACAGCTTGATCATGTTGTGGGGGTGCTTTGCTGCAGGAGGGACTGGTGCACTTCACAAAAACTGTCAGCTTCATTAAATAGGAAACGCAAAACACCAGTCTCAACGTCAACAGTGAAGAGGCGACTCCGGGATGCTGGCCTTCTAGGCAGAGTTGCAAAGAAAAAGCCATATCTCAGACTGGCCAAAAAAAGAAAAGATTAAGATGGGCAAAAGAACACAGACACTGGACAGAGGAACTCTGCCTAGAAGGCCAGCATCCCTGAGTCGCTGTTGATGTTGAGACTGGTGTTTTGCAGGTCCTATTTAATGAAGCTGCCAGTTGAGGACTTGTGAGGCGTCTGTTTCTCAAACTAGACACTAATGTACTTGTCCTCTTGCTCAGTTGTGCACCAGGGCCCCCCACTCCTCTTTCTATTCTGGTTAGGGCCAGTTTGTGCTGTTCTGTGAAGGGAGTAGTACACAGCGTTGTACGAGATCTTCTGTTTCTTGGCAATTTCTCGCATGGAATAGCCATCATTTCTCAGAACAAGAATAGACTGCCGAGGTTCAGGAGAAAGTTCTTTGTTTCTGGCCATTTTGAGCCTGTAATCGAACCCGCAAATGCTGATCCCCCAGATACTCAACTAGTCTAAAGAAGGACTGTTTTATTGCTTCTTTAATCAGCACAACATTTTTCAGCTGTGCTAAAATAATTGCAAAAGGGTTTTCTAATGATCAATTTGGCTTTTAAAATGATAAACTTGGATTAGCTAGCACAACATGCCGTTGAAACACAGGAGTGATGGTTGCTGATAATGGGCCTCTGCATGCCTATGAAGATATTCCTTAAAAGATCTGCCGTTCCAGCTACAATAGTCATTTACAACATTAACAATGTCTACATTGTAATTCTGATAAATTTGATGTTATTTTAATGGACCAAAAAAATTCTCTTTTTTTTCAAAAACAGGGACATTTCTAATTGACCGTAAACTTTTGAATGGTAGTGTGTGATACATACATGCATACATACATACATACATACATACATACATACATACATACATACATACATACATACATACAACTAAAGACACAATGTACACCTTTTTATATTTAGGGGAGCTACTGGGTCGTCCTGGTGACCACTTTACAGTCAGTCAGGCAGTAAAGTGCCACATTTTAAATCAAGCTCCAGGGTTAAAGAATAACAGTCATTAGACTTTTATTCACACACAAAGATAGTCTACCGTTGTTATTTCAGTAGACATTCCTTCAGCCCTGCAGACAATGGAACTCGTGCTTAAAGGGCAATTCTACCACTTTTCACCCTAATTTTCATTATCTCCAGCACATTACCAGTGTTTACATACTTTTGTGTATATATAGTGTATGTGACACCCCTTCAAATCAGTGGATTTGTCTATTTCAGTCACACCCGTTGTTGCATATAAAATTGAGCACACAGCCATGCAATCGCTATAGACAAATATTGGCAGTAGAATGGCCTTACTGAAGAGCTCAGTGACTTGGCACTATCATAGGATGCCGCCTTTCCAACAGGCAGTTTGTCAAATTTCTGCCCCGGTCAACTAAGTGCTGTCTTTGTGAAGTGGAAACGTCTAGGAGCAACAACGGCTCAGCTGAGAAGTGGTAGGCTACACAAGCTCACAGAAAGGGACCGCCAAGTGCTATAGCGCGTAAAAATCGTCTGTCCTGCAACACTCACTACTGAGTTCCAAACTGCCTATGGAAGCAATATCAGCACAAGAACTGTTCGTTGGGAGCTTCATGAAATGGGTCTCCATGCCCTAGCAGCCGCACACAAGCCTAAGATCACCATGTGCAATGCCAAGTGTCAGCTGAAGTGGTGTAAAGCTTGCCGCCATTGGACTCTGGAGCAGTGGAAACGCATTCTCTGGAGTGATGAATCATGCCTCACCACCATCTGGCAGTCCAACGGACAAATCTGGGTTTCGCGGATGCCAGGAGAACGCTACCTGCCCCAATGCATAGTGCCAACTGTCAAGTTTGGTGGAGGAATAATGGTCTGGTGCTGTTTTTCATGGTTCGGTCTAGGCCCCTTAGCTCCAGTGAAGGGAATTCTTAACGCTACAGCATACAATGACATTCTAGATGATTTTGTGCTTCCAACTTTGTGGCAACAGTTTTCCCTTTCCTGTTTCTGCATGACAATGCCCCCATGCACAAAGCGAGGTTCATACTGCTATCGGCTAGCTCCCTGAACGCCGTGTCTCCCGCTCGCCTAGCGTAGTAATCGACTATCGAATTGCTTCCTGTTTCATCTATTGCTACTCATTGGACCCTGTGCTCACTCGGCTACACAGCCGATGCATGTTGGACTGTTCATTAACACGGTACTTCATTTTGTTTATCTGTCTGCCCCAGCCTCGAACTCAGGCCTTGTGTTTAGCTAACTGACCCTCTCTGCACCTCTCTGCCATTTACCCGTTATTGTTGTCCTAGCTGTTTACCCGTTGTTGTCTCATCCGTTGGTGTCTAAGGCCTCCCAATCAACACCTGTGATTTCTTTATGCCTTTCTCTAATGTCAATATGCCTTGTATACTGTTGTTTAGGGCAGCTCTCATTGTTTTATTTTACTGCGGAGCCCCTAGTCCTGCTCAACATGCCTCAGATAGCCCCCTTGTCCCACCCCCCACTCATGCGGAGACCGCACCTAGTTTAACTGGCGCCTCCAGAGATACAACATTTCTCATCGTCACTCAATGCCTAGGTTTACCCCCACTGGACTCGCACCCTACCTTACCCTTGTCTGTACACTATGCCCTGACTCTATCCTATCACGCCCAGAAATCTGCTCCTTTTATTCTCTGTTCCCAAAGCACTAGACAACCAGTTCTTATAGCCTTTAGCCGTACCCTCATCCTACTCCTCCTCTGTTCCTCTGGTGATGTAGAGGTTAACCCAGGCCCTGTGTGTCCCCAGGTGCTTTCATTTGTTGACTTCTGCAACCGTAAAAGCCTTGGTTTCATGTATGTTAACATCAGAAGCCTCCTCCCTAAGTTTGCTTTATTCACTGCTTTAGCACATTCCGCCAACCCTGATGTCCTAGCCGTGTCTGAATCCTGGCTTAGGAAGGCCACTAAAAATTCTGAAATTTCCATCCCCAATTACAACATTTTCCATCAAGACAGAACTGCTAAAGGGGGCGGAATTGCAATCTACTGTAGAGATAGCCTGCCGAGTTCTGTCATACTATCCAGGTCTATGCCCAAACAGTTTGTGCTTCTACTTCTAAAGATCCATCTCTCCAGAAATAAGTCCCTCACTGTTGCCGCTTGTTATAGACCCCCCCTCAGCTCCCAGCTGTGCCCTGGACACCATATGTGAATTGATTGCCCCTCATCTATCGTCAGAGATCGTTCTGTTAGGTGACCTACATTGGGATATGCTTAACACCCCGGCCATCCTACAATCTAAGCTAGATGCCCTCAATCTCACACAAATTATCAAGGAACCTACCAGGTACAACCCCAAATCCGTAAACATGGGCACCCTCATAGATATCATCCAGACCAACTTGCCCTCTAAATACACCTCTGCTGCTTTCAACCAGGATCTCAGCGATCATTGCCTCATTGCCTGCGTCCGTTATGGGTCCGCGGTCAAACGACCACCCCTCATCACTGTCAAACGCTCCCTCAAACACTTCTGCGAGCAGGCCTTTCTAGTCGACCTGGCCCGGGTATCCTGGAAGGATATTGACCTCATCCCATCAGTCGAGGATGCCTGGTTGTTCTTTAAAAGTGCTTTCCTCACCATCTTAAATAAGCATGCCCCTTTTAAAAAATGTAGAACTAAGAACAGATACAGCCCTTGGTTCACTCCAGACTTTGACCAGCACAAAAACACCCTGTGGCGTGCTGCATTAGCTTCGAATATGCAACTTTTCAGGGAAGTCAGGAACCAATACACACAGTCAGTTAGGAAAGCAAAGGCTAGCTGTTTCAAACAGCAATTTGCATGCTACGGTATGCAAATAGAGAATAAGAGTACCTCCTCCCAGCTGCCCATTGCACTGAGACTAGGAAACACTGTCTGATAAATCCACGATAATTGAGAATTTAAATAAGCATTTCTCTACGACTGGCCATGCTTTCCACCTGGCTACCCCTACCCTGGCCAACAGCTCTGCACCCCCCCCCCCCCCAACAACTGGCCCAAGCCCCCCGCCCCCGCTTCTCCTTAACCCAAATCCAGACAGCTGATGTTCTGAAAGAGCTGCAAAATCTGGATCCCTACGAATCAGCTGAGCTAGACAATCTAGACCCTCTCTTCCTAAAATGATCCACCTCCATTATTGCAACCCCTATTACTAGTCTGTTCAACCTCTCTTTCGTATCGTCTGAGATCCCTGAAGATTGGAAAGCGGCCGCGGTCATCCCCCTCTTCAAAGGGGGAGACACTCTAGACCCAAACTGTTACAGACTTATATCCATCCTGCCCTGCCTTTCTAAAGTCTTCGAAAGCCAAGTGAACAAACAAATCACCGACCATTTTGAATCCCACCGTACCTTCTCCGCTAGACAATCTGGTTTCCGAGCTGGTCACTGGTGCACCTCAGCCACGCTCAAGGTCCTAAACGATATCATAACCGCATAGATAAAAGACGGTACTGTGCAGCCGTCTTCATCGACCTGGCCAAGGCTTTCGACTGTATTCTTATCGGCAGACTCAACAGCCTTGGTTTCTCTAATGACTGCCTCGCCTGGTTCACTAACTACTTCTCACATAGAGTTCAGTGTGTCAAATCGGAGTCTCTATGGGGTGCCACAGGGTTCAGTTTTCAGGCCGACTCTTTTCTCTGTGTATATCAATGATGTCGCTCTTGCTGCGGGTGATTCTTTGATCCACCTCTATGCAGACGACACCATTCTGTATACATCTGGCCCTTCCTTGGACACTGTGTTAACTAACCTCCAAACGAGCTTCAACGCCATACAACACTCCTTCTGTGGCCTCCAACTGCTCTTAAATGCTAGTAAAACGAAATGCATGCTCTTCAACCGATCGCTGCACGCACCCGCCCGCCCGATTAGCAACACTACTCTGGACGGTTCCGACTTCCGACTATGTGGACAACTATAAATACCTAGGTGTCTGGTTAGACTGTAAACTCTCCATCCAGACTCACATTAAGCATCTCCAATCCAAAATTAAATCTAGAATCGGCTTCCTATTTCGCAACAAATCCTCCTTCACTCATGCTGCCAAACATACCCTCGTAAAACTGACTCCTACCGATCCTTGACTATGGCGATGTCATTTACAGAATAGCCTCCAACACTCTACTCAGCAAATCGGATGCAGTCTATCACAGTGCCATCCGTTTTGTCACCAAAGCCCCATATACTACCCACCACTGCGACCTATATGCTCTCGTTGGCTGGTCCTCGCTACATATTCGTTGCCAAACCCACTGGCTCCGGGTCATCTATTAGTCTTTGCTAGGTAAAGCTCCGCCTTATCTCAGCTCACTGGTCACCATAGCAACACCCACCCGTAGCACGCTCCAGCAGGTATATTTCACTGGTCATCCCCAAAGCCAACACCTGCTTTGGCCACCTTTCCTTCCAGTTCTCTGCTGCCATTGACTGGAACGAATTGCAAAAATCACTGAAGTTGGAGACTTATATCTCCCTCACTAACTTTAAGCGTCAGCTGTCAGAGCAGCTTACCGATTGCTGCAGCTGTACACAGCCCATCTGTAAATAGCCCAACCAACCAACTACCTATCTCATCCCCATATTTGTTTTTGATTTTCTGCTCTTTTGCACAGCAGTATTTCTACTTCATCCTCATCTGCACATTTATCACTCCAGTGTAAATTGCTAAATTGTAATTACTTCGCCACTATTGGCCTATTTTTTGCCTTACCTCCTTACTTCATTTGCACACACTGTACACAGATTTTTCTATTGTGTTATTGACTGTACGATTGTTTATCCCATGTGTAACTCTGTGTTGTTTTTGTCGCACTGCTTTGCTTTATCTTGGCCAGGTCGCAGTTTTAAATGAGAACTTGTTCTCAACTGGCCTACCTGGTTAAATAAAGGTGTTTGTTTTTTTTTAATACAGAAAGGGTTTGTCCAGGGCGGTGTGGAAGAACTTGACTGGCCTGCACAGAGCCATGACCTCAACCCGATCAAACACCTTTGGGATGAATTTGAACGCCGACTGCGATCCAAGCTTAATCGCCCAACATCAGTGCCAGACCTTACTAATCCTCTTGTGGCTGAATGGAACCAAGTTTCTGCAGTAATATTCCAAAATGTAGTGGAAAGCCTTCCCAGAAGATTGGAGGCTGTTATAGCAGCAAAGGGGGAAACAACTCCATAATAATAACCATAAAATACCCACATTCCTGACAACATCAAGTTAAAATATATTTTAATCAGTGATTTTCAAACACTATGAGATTCATAGTGACGTAGGGAGCAAGGAAAAACCCTCCCATCTGGCTAGAAACTCGTTGCAGGTTTTAAAAATCACAGTTTTTCTTTTAATTCTGCCCTGTGATGTCACAGAAACATTTTTTAGGGCCTTAGCTTTTTACCCACAGATCATAGAAATGTGGTGTTTTCACATGTAGACACTGGTATAGTACTGGAGATGTTGAAAAGTGGTGGAGTTGCCCTTTAACTGGGACACGACACCAATTATCCAAGCCCAAGTGGCCTTACCCTCGACACACACACACCGGTGACACAGTGTGGCTAATTGGCTGCACCTGTCTGTTGTGATTGGTCATAACCCAGCGGACTCTCAGCGAAAGGTCATGGGGGTCAGGAAGCACTGGACTCTGTTCTCTAGTTGAGAACCACTAGAGGTAATCCAGTTCCTGACCCCCTCCTGACAGTCTGTCTGTCTACACATCTCTGCTGGCCTGACTTAGCATGTCTACCCAGCATGGGGCTCTCTCTCTCTTTCTCTCTCTCTGGAAACAGATGTGCGTGTTTAGCACTCTTTGTGTTTGATGGGCTGAATGGAATGAAGAACCTGTGGGGAATTTAGCCTACTTGGTAGCAGAGGGATCCACATTGCTTCTTTCCTTCTCTGCACAGTCATGCAGATTCCTGCCTGTGCTGCGGTAAGATCCCCCCCTCTCCGTCTCACTGTACTGCTTGGCTGTGAACCAAGCCATGAAGCGTCCCCCTCTAACCCCCCTGAGGGGAGTCAGTCAATCCACCCAGTCACCTTGTTATTCCAGCACATTCATCCAAATCTCTATGGCAGTCATAGTAGTGGGTTTTCATTTGGCTAGATTCCAGCCCTGGCCTGGTGCTTCAGTCTAGTCCAGAGATAGACACAAAAGGTTTAGATGTTGACATCCCACTCTCTATGGTATACCAGAGACCTGGCTTAGACTGCTGCTCTGAGGCTGTGGAATCCCTCCCTCTGTCTGTCTGTCTAAGCTGAGGGTTCCTTCTGGCCGCTGGAGGGTTAAATGCTGCCGGCTGAGCCCTCTGATGCAGCAGAGACAGCGAGAGCAGCTGGCTGGGCCGTAGCCAGTCACTTTGTGTGCTTTCTTTATGAAAAGTAAATCATCCACAGCACCCTAGGTTTCGCTTATTTGAATTGTCTGAATGAGCGACAATCGCTGGCAGCCCCTGAGAGGCTGAGAGCCGCCCGACCCAGCGGAGAGGAGTGACAAGGACATGTTCCTACTTCACTCTGCTCAGAAAAGGAGAGGAGAGGGAGGAAGTTTAATGTATATAGGTTGGTCCTAGCCAAACGTCTAACTGGCTGTCTCTGTCTGCCTGTCTGTCTGACCACATCTGATCTCCTCACTCACTCTTCCTCCTTCTCCTCACTACTCCTCCTTATGGTGTTGTGGGAGGACAGTCCCAGTTCCAGGAAAGGTGCTGCTGAATGGCTGGCATTGTGCTCCGGGTTGGGATGGTGGGAAGAAGGAGGGGTGGAGGGGAGTAGGAGAGGATGGATGGGTGTCTGTCTCTCGACTCTCCCCCCCGGCTGATGGAGGGAGGGGTAGGCAGTCGGAGAGAGTCAGCGCACTCTGGCGTCTCTTCAAAGCCTGGTCTCATTAAGTGTGTGTGTGTGTGTGTGTGTGTGAGAGAGAGAGAGGCTGGGATGGTCCTGTTAACACAAGGCCACTGTATTCACTAATATGTTATTCAATGAAGTGTTATTCTTCATCTGGCTGAATGAATACCCACTGAGACCTCACATTGGGCAGGCTGAAACTAGGGCACACCTTGTGGTGTTTCTGCTATTTTTAACTATACCTCCACTCAGGCTCACTCTCAATCATTAGCTGAGGGGTATACTACAAAGCAGTATCAATGAGTTAGCCAGCTAACTTTGATCAACATTCAGAAATAAAAATAGTTTCTGGTTCATTCATTAACTTAGACATGAATCAATCCATGCCCATTTTAAGCATATTTTCCTTAATGTTATTAAAGTTATTTTGGGACGTTGAAGCAAGTTAGCTGTCTAACTCATTGATGCTGCTTTGTAGTACACCTCTCAGGTCAATTTTTGAGGCTGTTCGTGACAGTTTGCACCTTCTTGAAATAAGATTATGCGTAATTACTGCACTATACACTTTATATGTAGCTAGTCTATATATGAGGCTATAGGTTACATTTCTATTTCTTGTAAAGTAATATAGAATTAACCATTTCCACTCACACACCCTGTCATCCTGTATATATGGCAGATTGTGTCATTGATAATCGCCTAAATTGGAATGCAGTGTCTGTATAGTAACATGCTATAGCCTACATGACGTAAGGTTCTCTGCTTCACAGCCTGTAGAAGTTTTAACTGACAGTCGTTATAAACGTGTCCCCATCCCTCCCACTAATTGTGTCGTCACTAGTTACCACAGCCACAAAGTCATAAACCCCACCTAATCCTATGTGATTTAGTGTTTTTACCTTAACCACACTGCTAACCTTATGCCTAACCTTAGACAATTTTGACTTCTGGCTGTGCTATCAAGTGGAAGCCCTCTGATTGGGCTACTTTTGCACATTTGTTGTTCTCGGAGTGAGGACAATGGTTTAAATCATGAGGAGTCGATGTGTTCTGAAAGATGAGATTTTGAGGATTATAATAAATATTGTTTTGATATTGTACAAGCAAACCACACCCATAAGTCTTAACGTGCACTTCACATTTCCATTTTTGAAAACTTCTGTAATTTACAATATCAATGATTATGACCTCCATGTTTGATCCACAGTTACAAGATGGCATCAGTTATACCCTGGTTTGTCCTGAACACAATGAGTTTCTGTTTGTCGTATTGTGAAGAAGATTAAACACGGAACACACACCCGAATGCATTCATGACCATTCTATGCGCACCAAAATTACACTCTGTTTGTCTTAAGTGCCTTTTGAAAGCCTAACACTGTAAGATTGTATTTTATAACTTAGCTAGCCATGTTGGCAGTAGAATAAGCTTTAAAATGTGCCCGCCTGACCCAGATTGTGATTTATTAAGGAACATTTTTGGATTGCTACAGGAGTGCTTGCTTCAGTTCCTCAATGGCAAATGTTCTAAAATTAATAAAAATGTAAAAACTATTTTGGTCCCCACACCTTGCTATTGGATTTAAGGTGATCTAGAGATTCTTTCCCTCTAGTTGCACATGTGACATGCTGGTAGAAATGAGGTAAACCGGATTTCAGTTTTCCTGCATTAAAATCACCAGCCACTAGGAGCGCTGTCTCTGGATGAGCATTTTCTTGTTGGATTATGGCCCTATATAGCTCGTTGAGTGCGGTCTTGGTGCCAGCATCGGTTTGTGGCGTTAAATGGACAGCTACGAAAAATAGCATGGTCTACAGCTTTTCATGCGGTATTCTAACTCGGGTGAGCAGAACCTCGAGACTTCCTTAATATTAGAGATTGCGCAGCAGCTGTTGTTAACAGAGACACTCCCCCACCCTTGAGTTTACGAGGTGCTGATGATCTGTCCTGCCGATGCCTAGAAAAAACAGCTAGATTGACATTAACCATGTCCTCATTCAGCCACCACTCCGTGATGCATAGGATTTGACAGTTCTTCAGGTCACGTTGATATGATAGTCTCGAACGGAAATTGTCTAGTTTGTTCTGCAATAGGATGGAGGTTTATCTACACGTCGCCGTAGTTACATCAGGCTCAGCCCACATCAGCCTCTATAGCGGCGTCTTTTCCTCTACCGAGTGTCGTGTATTAGGCCCTGGTTCCGAGTGAGCAGTATGTCCTGCGCGGCAGAATCATGGAAGTAGAATTCTTAATCCAAATCAAGGTTAGTGATTGCTCTTCTGATCATAGGGATTGCTCTTTTCAATCATAGGGAACAATGGCGGAAACATTGTGTACAAAAAAGTTCAGATCAATGCGAGTGTGATTGGTCAGGAGCCCGTAAATCGGCCACATAGAGTAGAGTCATGAGTGTATTCAAGTGCGTGTTCCGCACCATTCTCAAAGAACAGCCGTTGGTGGAGAGCACCCCTCTATCATTGAAGAATTAGTGCATTTTGCTGCTGAAGAGTGGTCCACATTGCCAGAAAGGTGCAGCAAGCTCATTGATGGCTACAAGAATAATTTGTTGGCAGTTATCTTGGTCAAAGTTTGTGCAAGCAAGTACTGGCTCAGGGGTGCCAATAATTGTATCCATTCCATTTATTTTAAATTTTTTTGTAAACTTAAGTTTACAAAAATATAATTGTTTCTGCAATGTTAAAAATCCAATAACAAGGAGTGGAGACCAAAACTTTGTTTAAATTTCAACTTATTTTACAAGAAATAAGGAATTATTTGGTCACAACTGTAGTGCTTCTGTTAGAAACATTTCAATTTGGCCCTATCCATATAGGCCAATTTCCACAATTCTAAGGGGTTAAAATGTTTTCACGTTGTCTACTTTTATTTTATGACTATCAATGCAGGTGGCTGCCAAGTCAACCATTCTGGTCAAGAATAGTGTTTTTCGACTTCATTGATACGGTCATCTCTACAGGCAGGCGGATGGAGGCAGGCAGAGTAGGTATTTTACCTGTGTGTTAATGAGGGAGACAAACAAATGTGTCAGTGTAGCAGTATTGGAGGGCTTTGTGTGGAATGTGCTGAGCCCCCAGGATTGAATGAGCAGGTGTTGCTGGCTGGGTCTCTTCCCTCCCTTCGTTCCCCTCCTCTCTGGCCTCAACCCTTTACCTGGCCCCTCTCCCGCCATCGTTCCCCCTCTCCTTTATTGGCATGGGGAGCTGCCAGCCACGCCATGGTTTGGCTGTTGCCTTGGAGATGTCTCTCTTGTTTTTCAAATGGCAGCATGTCAAGACAAGCAGCAAATGATCACTCCGTCAGAAGTGTCTCCCTCCCAGTAGAATATATAGCCCATGGTCTGTCTCCATCCAGATCCTCCCAGTAGAATATATAGCCCATGGTCTGTCTCCATCCAGATCCTCCCAGTAGAATATATAGCCCATGGTCTGTCTCCATCCAGATCCTCCCAGTAGAATATATAGCCCATGGTCTGTCTCCATCCAGATCCTCCCAGTAGAATATATAGCCCATGGTCTGTCTCCATCCAGATCCTCCCAGTAGAATATATAGCCCATGGTCTGTCTCCATCCAGATCCTCCCAGTAGAATATATAGCCCATGGTCTGTCTCCATCCAGATCCTCCCAGTAGAATATATAGCCCATGGTCTGTCTCCATCCAGATCCTCCCAGTAGAATATATAGCCCATGGTCTGTCTCCATCCAGATCCTCCCAGTAGAATATATAGCCCATGGTCTGTCTCCATCTAGATCCTCCCAGTAGAATATATAGCCCATGGTCTGTCTCCATCCAGATCCTCCCAGTAGAATATATAGCCCATGGTCTGTCTCCATCCAGATCTTTGTGCTGACAAAGCAGAGCTTGTGTAGTTACCGTATCAACAGCTAGCAGGCCCAGAGTTGTTTTGCCAGTTAAGATGATGCCATCAAGTTGTGGTACCTCCTCTCGCTGAACTGGACATGACTAAGTCCTTGATTACTAAACAATGCATTCTGATTGACCATTACATTTTTCTACATGGTTAACATGATCAGCAAACATTCTACTGTTCATTGAACTTAGTCTCCTGGTCTCCATATTTTAAGATGGGCTGGAGTCCCTTCATCTTGAGCCAATGTGTCCTGATCGTGCCCGAACTCCTTATGTTTGAGTCCACTCAGCCCGGCTCCCCAAAACAAGCTCTTCCAGGAAATGAGCCTGCCAGCCTGTCTCTGACACAGAGAGATGGTTTTGAGACACACTGAGACGTGGCACTGGGCAGGCGACGGTTTTCAGAGGCCTCCAACAGAGATCCAGGCTGCTCCTGTCTGCCACCTCCGCTGTGAGGACCCGCTCTGGAATCAGCTCTGACAGTCTCTCTGCTGGAAGGAGAGAGGAAACATAGCAACACCATGCTAAGCTGTGTTTGAGGCTCACAAACCTCATACCTCCTCTACCTGAGACCCAATAGAGGAAAAACATACCAACACCATGCATTGCTGGCTGGCTGGCTGGCTGGCTGGCTGGCTGGCTGGCTGGCTGGCTGGCTGGCTGGCTGGCTGGCTGGCTGGCTGGCTGGCTGGCTGGCTGGCTGGCTGGCTGGCTGGCTGGCTGTGTAAGCCAACACCATGTCCAGCTGTGTCTGGAACTCGCTTCCTCATGTACAGTATACCTCCCATACCTGAGCCGCTACGAAGGGGAAACATCTCCACCATGCCTAGCTGTGTCTGGGCCACACCTACAGTACCTTATAGACCTCCCATACCTGAGCCTCTACTTGGACACATCAGGGAGCCCATCAAGGAAGAGACACGACGGGATCAAGTCAATCACCGTAATACATTTTACTGAGGCAAACATATCAGACGTCGCTAAGTTTGATGCCTCCATTTCTGCCCCGCCTCCCCCCCCCCCCCCCCCGAGAGCTTCTGATGAGCAATGGAGGGTTGAGGGAGAGCTGGGGAAGTACAGAAGGAGTAATTAAAGGAAGAGAGAGAGAGAAAGACTAGAAAAAAGTGTGTCAGTACAGAGAAGCAGCTGTGAGGAGAAACAAAGGCAGCCATTGTTTGGAGAGATGCTTCCTTGCTGTGTTTCTGGGCTGGGGCCCAGCCAGACTGAAGCTTACCTGTGTTACCTACCTGTGTTACCTGTGCTCTGCAAAGGGACCCAGACAAAGCTGTCAGGCTGTGTATAAATGTTATCTCCCAACATCACATACCTGAGTGGTAAACTATGAAGCAAGCTAGATCTCCTCAGTTTTTTCTAAAGCTAGCCAGCTTCAGTTAGCTTCAAATTCCAGGGCAGGCTTCATCCGTACGACGACGGTGGATGTTGCTTGTTTATCTGCCACTAACTCTAGCAGGCTTGTAACTGTCACACGTGGCTAGTCGAACACCAAACTGTTCATTGAGACAGTGCTGAAACATCAATCCATAGGTGAGGCATTGCCCCATTTTCATTTGTGCTGAAATCAAAATGAAGGTTCACTTGCAAATTCAGCAGGCTATGGTGTGAAGTAGGCTTTTAAAGTGCCGTCTTTATTTTATTTCTTATAGTTAATGCCGTCTTTGGTGTGCTTATCAATGCACAAGCACCTTTCCCCACTCCTATTACATTTACATTTAAGTCATTTAGCAGACGCTCTTATCCAGAGCGACTTACAAGTACATACATTCATACTTTTTTTGTACTGGCCCCCCGTGGGAATCGAACCCACAACCCTGGCTTTGCAAGCGCCATGCTCTACCAACTGAGCCACACGGGGCTATCAACTCATATTGCTCCTTCTGAACAGCTTGTTACGTTGTGGCCATAGACATTGAATCCATAGATGGCAATTTGACTGTTAAACTGAGTGAGTACACTAGCAAGACTGCCAGTCTTGACTTGAATGTGAACTGCCATCTATGGATTAAAAATCTATGGTTGGTTCTGGCTGTCAGTTTGCCTTTTAGAAAATATCAAAATACAATTGTGTGAAGAACATAGTTTGGCAATCAAATGTTGTCATTACACATTTAGTAATGTGAGCGGTATTTTAACATTTCTCTTTTTTTTACACAAATATTTGATTAATAAAATATTTCATCAGTCCTTTCTCAATCTTTGTGAGAGGGAGGGTATCTGATTTCATTGGTCCTCAATTTGTGACTCAGACTCCTCATTCAGGATAAATGGAGTTAGCCCTGAGTTAGCCTGCCTCGGAGCAGGTAAGTTCTGAATGATTTGTTGCCACAGAAATGTACCTGGCTAAAAGGTAAGCCACTTTTGTGATACCAGTTATCCTGAGTTGAAATCAGAGTTGACCAATGTTGCCTCAATAACTCCTCAAACCTGATTTGTAGTATAGGGCTCTGGTCTGGCCCTTGTAACCTCTGCCTTAGTCAGTCATGTTAAAGGGAACAGTATGAGGAGGAATATTGGCATAGGGAGCATACTTCCTCTCCAGTCTCTCTATCTCTTGATCTTTCTTCCTTCCCTCCCTCCTTCTCTAGCTGGGGGGTTGGGCAACCAGCCAGCACACCCATCATGTCTGGACCTGTCTTGGCCTCAATGGCCTGACTTTATCACTGTTGGAGGACTTCTCATTCAGGGTCAGAAAGCCTGGACAATCACACTTGAGTGAACATTTGCAGTTTAAATGAATGTGCAGTCAGGCTCAGCACGGTAATTGTAACATACTTGATTTGTAGATCCAGTACATACCACTGCTTGTGTCTTGAAGTCTGTTCCTCTCTCTCTGTATTGTTGGCTGTTGTATCTTTACATTTATTTGAGTCCATCTGAAGATAACACCCCTTGTTTTTTTATTACTGTAATTGCAATCTATAGAAATAAATGTAGGAAGCAGGTTATGACAAGGGGAGCGATTTTTGAATAGGGCCTGAATTCTTCTTTGCGAAGGGTATGAATATAGCCAGCCAGCCACAATTTAAAAACCAACCAAGGACATGTATTTTTAACTGGGAACAAATTGTAGGCAGTTTGAGCACCAGTTTCCCCGTCTCAAGCACTTCATCAAGTTAATTTGCTCAACGGCCACAGTAGGGATCAGTAACTTGTTACTCAGAGAGATATGGACTTTACTCTGCAGGAGTTTTATGGCACTGTGTTGTACTCACTCAACCACAACATCCCTTCTAGTGGTGCCAGAACCCTGGCCTGCTTGGAAGGCCGTTTCAACATCTCTTCTAGTGGTGCCAGAACCCTGGCCTGCATGGAAGGCCGTTTCAACATCTCTTCTAGTGGTGCCAGAACCCTGGCCTGCTTGGAAGGCCGTTTCAACATCCCTTCTAGTGGTGCCAGAACCCTGGCCTGCTTGGAAGGCCGTTTCAACATCCCTTCTAGTGGTGCCAGAACCCTGGCCTGCTTGGAAGGCCGTTTCAACATCCCTTCTAGTGGTGCCAGAACCCTGGCCTGCTTGGAAGGCCGTTTCAACATCCCTTCTAGTGGTGCCAGAACCCTGGCCTGCTTGGAAGGCCGTTTCAACATCCCTTCTAGTGGTGCCAGAACCCTGGCCTGCTTGGAAGGCCGTTTCAACATCCCTTCTAGTGGTGCCAGAACCCTGGCCTGCTTGGAAGGCCGTTTCAACATCTCTTCTAGTGGTGCCAGAACCCTGGCCTGCTTGGAAGGCCGTTTCAACATCCCTTCTAGTGGTGCCAGAACCCTGGCCTGCTTGGAAGGCAGTTTCAACATCCCTTCTAGTGGTGCCAGAACCCTGGCCTGCTTGGAAGGCCGTTTCAACATCCCTTCTAGTGGTGCCAGAACCCTGGCCTGCTTGGAAGGCCGTTTCAACATCCCTTCTAGTGGTGCCAGAACCCTGGCCTGCTTGGAAGGCCGTTTCAACATCCCTTCTAGTGGTGCCAGAACCCTGGCCTGCTTGGAAGGCCGTTTCAACATCCCTTCTAGTGGTGCCAGAACCCTGGCCTGCTTGGAAGGCCGTTTCAACATCCCTTCTAGTGGTGCCAGAACCCTGGCCTGCTTGGAAGGCCGTTTCAACATCCCTTCTAGTGGTGCCAGAACCCTGGCCTGCTTGGAAGGCCGTTTCAACATCCCTTCTAGTGGTGCCAGAACCCTGGCCTGCTTGGAAGGCCGTTTCAACATCCCTTCTAGTGGTGCCAGAACCCTGGCCTGCTTGGAAGGCCGTTTCAACATCTCTTCTAGTGGTGCCAGAACCCTGGCCTGCTTGGAAGGCCGTTTCAACATCCCTTCTAGTGGTGCCAGAACCCTGGCCTGCTTGGAAGGCCGTTTCAACATCCCTTCTAGTGGTGCCAGAACCCTGGCCTGCTTGGAAGGCCGTTTCAACATCCCTTCTAGTGGTGCCAGAACCCTGGCCTGCTTGGAAGGCCGTTTCAACATCCCTTCTAGTGGTGCCAGAACCCTGGCCTGCTTGGAAGGCCGTTTCAACATCCCTTCTAGTGGTGCCAGAACCCTGGCCTGCTTGGAAGGCCGTTTCAACATCCCTTCTAGTGGTGCCAGAACCCTGGCCTGCTTGGAAGGCCGTTTCAACATCCCTTCTAGTGGTGCCAGAACCCTGGCCTGCTTGGAAGGCCGTTTCAACATCCCTTCTAGTGGTGCCAGAACCCTGGCCTGCTTGGAAGGCCGTTTCAACATCCCTTCTAGTGGTGCCAGAACCCTGGCCTGCTTGGAAGGCCGTTTCAACATCCCTTCTAGTGGTGCCAGAACCCTGGCCTGCTTGGAAGGCCGTTTCAACATCCCTTCTAGTGGTGCCAGAACCCTGGCCTGCTTGGAAGGCCGTTTCAACATCCCTTCTAATAAGGCGCCACTCGATTTATTCGAGCCAAGCTAGTTTTTAATGTACATATTTCAACCCTTAAACTGTATAGAAGTGCTGCCTATGATCATTGTGTTTTTATGCTCGTTTTATGACAGCTCAGTGAACACACACACACACACACACACATTCCATATGATAATTATATTGTGAGAAGCTTGGAGTAGGTGTCTTTGAACAATAAGTGTTTGTCAAAACCCACAACAGTGGATTGCTATTTATCCTATAGAAAGGTCTGGATGAATAAATGGTCATTTAAACTATGACATTAGACCACATGCCAAAAGCTAGTAACCTTGGATCTCTTCAGTCCGCATGATTGACTGGGTGACATCAGTAGTAATAGCTGCGACCTGTGGTATTGACCTGTTGATCTGTGATACACCTGACTGTGAACTCCTCTTCTCCCTCCACAGCGACGAGCTTCGTCAAGAGGCTCGCTAGTTGAAGAAGGACCTACTGGACATCAAAAAGAGAAGACCTCGCCAATCCTCCACAGAAGGAGGAGGAAGACGAGGGTATGTCACTACCTCAATTACTGTTTCAAATGCCATGTACAGTGCCTTCAGAAAGTATTCACACCCCTTTACTTTTTACACATTTTGTTTTGTTACAGCCTGAATTTAAAATGGATTAAATTGAGATTTTGTGTCACTGGCCTACCCATAATGTCAAATTGGAATTGTGTTTTTAGATTTAAAAATATATATATTTTATAAAAAATGAAAAGCTGAAATTTCTTGCGTCAATAACTATTCAAGCCCTTTGTTGTGGCAAGTTCTTTGTTATGGCAAGCCTAAATACGTTTAGGGGTAAAATGTGCTTAACAAGTAGCATAATAAGTTGCATGGGCTCACTCTGTGTGCAATAATAGTGTTTAACATGATTTCTGAATGACTACCTCATTGCAGTACCTCACACATACAATAATCTGTAAGGTCCGTCAGTCAAGCAGTGAATTTCAAACACAGATTCAACCACAAAGACCACAGAGGTTTTCCAATGCCTCACAAAGAAGGGCACCTATTGGTAGAAAAAAAACAGACATTGTATGTGAGCATGGTGGAGTTATTCATTACACTTTGGATGGTGTATACACCCAGTCACTACAAAGATACAGGCATCCTTCCTAAGTCAGTTGCCGGAGAGGAAGGAAACCTCTCAGGGATTTCAACATGAGGCCAATGGTGACTTTAAAATAGTTACAGAGTTTAATGGCTGTGATAGGAGAAAACTGAGGATGAATCAACAACATTGTAGTTACTCCACAATACTGACCTAAATGACAGAGTGAAAAGAAGGAAGCCTGTACAGAATTAAAAATATTCCAAAACCTGCATCCTGTTTGCAATAAAGTGCGACGAAATTAACTTTATGTCCTGAATACAAAGCATTATGTTTGGGGCAAATCCAATACAACACATTACTGAGTACCACTCTTCATATTTTCAAGCATAGTGGTGGCTGCATCATTTTATGGGTATACTTGTCATCGCCAAGGACTAAGGAGTTAAACATTTTTTTTTTATATAAACGGAGTAGAGCTAAGCACAGGCAAAATACTAGAGGAAAACCTGGTTCAGTCTGCTTTCCAACAGACACTGGGAGACATTCACCTTTCAGCAGGACAACAACCTAAAACACAAGGCCAAATATACACTGGATGTACTTACCAAGACGACATTGAATGTTCCTTTGTGGCCTAGTTACAGTTTTGACTTTCATCGGCTTGAAAATCTATGGCAAGACTTGAAAATGGCTGTCTAGCAATGATCAACAATCAACTTAAATATTTTTTTTATAATATTGTGCAAATATTTTACATTCCAGGTGTGCAAAGCTCTTCGACTTACCCCGAAAGACTGCCAAAGGCGCTTCTACAAAGTATTGACTCGGGTGTAAATACTTATGTAAATTAGATATTTCTAATTTTCAATAAAAACAAGTTTTCACTTTGTCTTTATGGGGTATTGTGTGTAGATGGGTGAGGGGGGGGGGGGGGGGGGGGAAATATGGAATCCATTTTGAATTCAGGCTGTAACAACAAAATGAGGAATAAGTCGAGGGGTATGAATACATTCTTAAGGCACTGTAGGCACCATGTTATAGAAGGATTTTATGCATACTTTATATAGACTGTTAAAGTACTTCTTTACCTTACCTATTATACTCTTTCTAAAGTGAAGTGTTACCGAAAGTTATTTACTCTGGCTTGGTCCTCTTAAATCTCTCTTTGTGAGATTAAGTCTCGAAGAGGGTGGTCTTCTCTGGGCCACATTCTCTCTAATGGCAATGTATGTTAGCAGACAGTCCTCTTGTCTCTGACATTTTAAAGCAGACATTGTTGTCTTGTTTCTTCTATCCAAGGCTCTGCGTTTTTGTGTAAAAAAAATGGACAAAATTGCTTGAGCAACAAATTGCTGAGTTGCCTATCCCTTTGGTTGAAAACCAAAGCTATTGGTGTAGGTTGGTCACCAGCTTTGCCCAAAGTGATGGGGCAACAAAGTGGTTGTTTTTCCCATCGTTACCACACAGGACTGTAGCCTCAGATAATGCCGGCGGTCTCCTAAGTCTTTGTCAATACGCCCGGCGATGATGAAACCTATTTCTGGACAATTATCGAAACCTCATTGGCTCAGAGTTAAGTATGGATGAGAAGGTCCAGATTGTGTGTGTATTGTTTTGCAACTAAAGACATGGGTTCTTGTGGTAACATAAGTACCAACTGAACTGTGGGGTTGATGTTCTCATCTCCTCCACACTGTTTTTTTTTTTTTACCAACACTGCCTCTTACTTAGTACTTCCCACATGGTGGGTACCACTCAGAACCCGCTATTGGGTCTCAGCTGAGACTGGATCCCAGCTAGAATCAATTCAGTGTTTCTGTCTATTTGGCATCTCGCAAGGAAACTACAAAAACTTCAGTTCAGCCTAATGCTGTAGCCAGGGTTATCCAGCCTAATGCTGTAGCCAGGGTTATCCAGCCTAATGCTGTAGCCAGGGTTATCCAGCCTAATGCTGTAGCCAGGGTTATCCAGGAGGCCTTTATGTGTCTCTGGCAGGGCAGCAGCCTCTGAAGGTTCCTCTCATTACATGGATGTTTTGGATATGAGGCTTTATTCCGTAGGATGGAATGTAGAAGAGAAGTCACGGGCCAGTAGCCTGCATGGGGCTGGATGTCTGCTTAACTTGTTTGGGATAGGGGGCTGCATTTTCACTTTTGGATGAATAGCGTGCCTAGAGTGAACTGCCTTCTACTCAGTCCCAGATGCTAATATATGCATAGTATTATTAGTATTGGATAGGAAACACTCTGAAGTTTCTAAAACTGTTTGAATGATGTCTGTGAGTATAACATAACTCATATGGCAGGCAAAAACCAGAGAAAAAATCCAAACAGGAAGTGGGAAATCTGAGGTTTGTAGTTTTTGAACTCACCCCTATCGAATACACAGTGGGATATGGGTAAATTGTCACTTCCTAAGGCTTCCACTAGATGTCAACCGTCTTTAGAACGTGGTTTCAGGCTTCTTATGTGAAGGGGGGCCGGATGGGAGCCGTTTGACTAAGGGTTCTGCCTACAGCCTCGTTCTCAGTCATGCGCTTTCACTTGGGAGTTAGCTCTCGTTCCATTGCTTCTCTACAGACAATGGAATTCTCCGGTTGGAACATTATTGAACTTTTATGATAAAAACATCCTAAAGATTGATTCTATACTTAGTTTGACAAGGTTCTTCGACCTGTAATATAACTTTTTGAACGTTTCGTCCGAATGGACCAGATCGCGCTTTTGGATTTGTTTACCAAACGCCCTAACAAAAGAAGCTATTGGACATAAATTGACATAAATGATGGACATTATCGAACAAAACAAGCATTTATTGTGGAACTGCGATTCCTGGGAGTGCATTCTGATGAAGATCATCAAAGGTAAGTGAATATTTATATATGAATAATGTTGACTACCCAACATGGCGGATATTTCTCTGGCTGGTTTGGGCTCTGAGCGACGTTCTCAGATTATGCTTTTTCCGTAAAGTTTTTTTTAAATCTGACACAGCGGTTGCATTAAGGAGAAGTGTATCTAAAGTTCCATGCATAACACTTGAATTTATCAACATTTATAATGAGTATTTCTGTGAATTCATGTGGCTTTCTGCAAAATCATAGCATGTTTTTTAACTACTGAACATAACACACCAATGTAAAATGAGATTTTTGGATATAAATATGCACTTTATCGAACAAAACATGTATTGTGTAACATGAAGTCCTATGAGTGTCATCTGATGAAGATCATCAAAGGTTAGTGATTCATTTTATCTCTATTTGTGCTTTTTGTGACTCCTCTCTTTGGCGGGGAAAATGGCTGGGTTTTTCTGTGACTTGGTGGTGACCTAACATAATTGTTTGTGGAGCTTTCGCTGTAAAGCATTTTTTAAATCAGACACTGTGGCTGGATTAATGAGAATTTTATCTTTTAAAATGGTGCCTAATACTTGTATGTTTGAGAAAGTTGATTTATGAGATTTCTGTTGATTTGTATTTGGCGCCCTGCTATTTCATTGGCTGTTGGCAAGGGGTTCTGCTAGCGGAACGGGGTGCCGCTAGCGGAACCCCTGTCCTAGACCGGTTAAACACTGTGAATCCTGAGACTCAGCTGAGGGAGAGGAATGCACTGTTGTGTGGTGTGGTGGGTTAGATGCTGGAGGAGGTGGTTTTATCTCATTCTCGTCATTCCGCATGGATGTGACTTTGGGTTTAAAGCAGTGGAGCAGCAACTGCTACACATTTTCAACGACCGAAATGGATGTGACTTTGGGTTTAAAGCAGTGGAGCAGCAACTCCTACACATTTTCAACGACCGAAATGGCACCATATTTCCAATGAAGTGCTCTGACTACTTTTGACCAGAGCCCTATTTGACCTGATCAAACTAGAGCAGTGTATAGGGAATAAATAGGTTGCCATTTGGACTCAGACTTTGTCTCCACTCCACTTTGCTCTGAAGAAGACCTTGAGGCCGATACGTAAAGCTTAATATAGAGCGGGTTTCTTCTTTTTCTCAGGTTATTCAACTGTTACCTTGCACCTGCAACAAAGATAGCTCAGATGTGTGAATGCCTTTTTAGAATTTTGGATTTTGCCGTAACTAAAAAACCTAAATCAGTGTGACCTAAACATGGTCAGTGAGTCTTGGTTTATTAATAAAACATGCCCTCTCTGCATGGTAAAGAAGGTTTCTGCCCAACTTTCTCTAAGGATTAGTGTGGGCTCAGGAAACCCTTTTTAAACCGCTTTGAATGGGGAGACTGTTGTCTGTCACAGTGTTCACATTGAATTCCCAGAGGGAGCCAAAGATCTGACCCCTCAGCCTAACCTCTGGGCAGTGGTCAACTGAAGAAGCCCAGATGCTGAAGAAGCCCAGATGCAGCTGTGCTGTGGTGGGTTTGTCTGTATTCTCTAGAGAAAGTCCAGATATAATCTGGTGAGTGAACTTGCTGACATGATGTTCTGTATCATCATGACCTCACTGGTCTGCTATTAAGACAGAGACATCTCTTCCTAAACATACCTACATTGCCATGCACTTGAATACCCTGTCAACATTCCTCACATTCTTGTCAAAGAAAGGGCTATTCTTCTTTTATACTTTCAAAAGAGAGAGGATATTTGGAGAGGACCATTAGACCCAAAGACGTTTTGAATTTCTGACTGTTGGCAGGAGACTGGTGTGTTTGCAAAGCCGTTTCCCTCAAATGTTTTCAGAGCGGCTTTTGATAAATTTCAATTGTGACCGAACAGTTTGCTCAAGAACAACAAAACATCTAGATCGTTTTTTCAGCTTGCCAAACACACTATTGATGAACACACACACAAGAAGATGGAAGTGTTCTAGATTTCTCTTTGTCTTATTTTTTAAGAGAATGAAATCTCAGAGAATGGAATTCCGGTCCTGCTTGCGCACGTTGTGCTTGGATGGAGTCCTCGCCGGCTGTGTCCCAAATGGCACCCTATTCCCTATATAGCGCACTAGGGCACTGGTCAAAAGTAGTGAACCTATGTAGGGAATTGGGTGCCATTTGGGATGTACACCCCACCTTGGCTGCTTGGCCAAGATGGGTCATGGACTGTTTGGAGGAGGCATGTTCACCATGTACTCTGCAATCTCCAACAAAATACCAGGAAAAACAAAGAAGGGGAGCTCCATCTATCTGGGTCAGTTAAGCTAGTGGCAGACGAAAGCCTGGGCCTGTATCCATAAAGGGTTGTTCAGTAGGAGTGCTGGTTTAGGATCAGTTTGTCCGTTCAGATCATATTTGATTAGATTAAATGGATCCTAGATCAGCAGTCCTACTCTGAGACACTTTGTGGATACCGGCCCTGAAGTTTAAACACAGAGTTTGTAATTGTAAGAATATGTTAAAAACGTCCGTTTCTCTGAACTGAAATGTCTTGCCTATTTCTAGCTGTAAGATTCCCGTTTTAACTTATCACCTCAAATCACTAATGTAATTTAGAATGGAAAATATTGTATATTAAATTAGATGTTAATGCAATGTGTGAGAAATTTTAAGTGAGAGAAAACCGTCATTCAATGCATGTTATTCTCCTAGGTGTTAGTAGAGGCTATTTTCACTAGCAACGGATCTGTTCCCAGACACAAACGGATCTGTTCCCAGACACAAACGGATCTGTTCCCAGACACAAATGGATCTGATCCCAGACACAAACTGATCTCATTTTGTTTTGTAACAGCATTCTTTGTGCTCAGTCCCAAAAGCAAACGCATTCCTCCTTCATGCACTAGCAACAGCAGCAGCCCACTACCCGCTCTTGGCATGCAGAGTCATATTGAAATGAAAAAGCCAACTGTCTCCTCAGAATTCACCCAGCAGAGTGCTAAAAGAGACATTAGGAACCTTTTTGAGTTATAATTTATTTTTTATTATCTCTTCAATTTTCAAGATGAATTATAGCATGTTCCTTTAGTCTGATTTTTTTTCTTTCTTGGAATAAGTGTTGGTTCTGAGAGCCAAAAATAAGAGCGTCACTGTCTGTTTTATACCCACCCTCAATGGTGTGGCAACATTCTTTTGACCACTTTGAGTTATTTATACAGGTTATGCCTGTGTGCACAGCGTGTTTTATTTCAATGGCGCCTTGTCAGTCAAATTGTGGATGTGGAAGAAATTAATTTAAAAAAAACTTCAATTGACTTAGATTTAACTTAGGTTTCTGTCAGTTCACAGGTTTCTGCCTCGTCTTGAAAAGGCGTTGATTGGGGCAAGAGAGGAGCCTGCTTCCCTAACGAAGAGGTGTCTGTCGTCCACAACAACCCACATCAGGCCTGGGATTTGTAGCTCTCCAAGGCCCAGGAGACAGCTAGGGGAGGAATGTAGTTAGAATGGCCATCAAACTCAAATATAGTAGTTAGTGACAACAGCTGGAGAGGGTGAAGTGAGTTCCTCGTGTAGCGCCCCGAGGGAGTCATCATTCAGCATCCTGCAAGTCCCGGGCTGCTGCGAGGGGGCAGAGCGCTAGGGGTGAATGGGAAAGATGGAAGGAGATCACTTCTTGCTTTCATAAATCAAAGGGAAAGATTTGCACCTCGAACAGCAGAGCAGACATCCGTGTTGACTCGGGGGAGGAGGCCTGTAGAGTGTCCCCAGCCCAACACTTCACAAGTCTCTGCTAAGGGAATCCCATGATTGGTCAGAATTTGGAGTATTCGTGGGCTAAATGCCTTGTGAAATAAGAATAATTGCATGGTTTCCTCGACCTAAATGATAGCCATCCAACCCCAAATACCCTCTTGGACTTTAGCTTTTTGTTACTCAGTGAAGTTCCTCCTGAAGTGAACTGACAACTTCTCTGAGAAACTGCCTGTTCACTCTAAACAGACTATATTAGAACCGTTAGAATGATGGTAGTTCTACTGTAGGAGTTGTAGTCACAGCAGCAGAGTCTTGTTGGCCTCCAGTAATTAAGACACGAGACAGGCACCAAAGTTATGACCGTTGTGTCAGTTGATTCTCCTCGTAACTTTGGACCCCTATATAATTAATATCACTTCTGGAGAGAATCATACAGTTGGGTTTCTTTTTGGTTTATATAGTAAACATTGTTTCATTTGCTGTCATCAATACAAATGTGCATTGTCGCAGTGTACTAACCCTGGGAACCCAATATCTGGAGGGATTGAATCAGGCCCCATATCTTATCTGCAAACCAGAAGCTTAATTGTCATGTTGCAGCAGAGTCGTTGCTACAGAGGTAGGATCTTGATTCGATAGTTTACTACAGCAGGAAAATAATCCTGCAGCAACAGGACATTTTTATTATTATGTGGATTATAATGAATGGACATTTTTGTAGGGTACATTTTTTGATACATTTTTCATAAGGTAAAATAAAGTCTGAAATTTCAAAGTGGAAATTACAAACCTCAGAGGCCTTTTTAAACCTTAAATGCACTACAAGTAAATTAGATAGTAATGATACTATACTTGGGTAGTTTACAATCGTCTCGAAGATCATTTTGATGAATGAAGGATGTTGTCCAAGTTGGTGTTTGACTTCACTGTCCAGAAAGTATAGACTAGTGTATGTTTTTTCTTGTAATAATACTCTTTTTAGTGTTATATCCAACTAAGTACTGCAGATTTATTGTTTGCATACATTTATTTTTAAGAGCAGAACTTTGTTGCTGAAACGGTTTACAAGTTCAACGTTCAAATTCAACGTAAAAAATTGCTAAAGACCAAAACACCACGCAAAAGAGTTTACAAATGTCAGTTTGTGCCGTTTCAATACAGGAAGTGTTTACATTTCCCCCCACAAATAAATGACAAAATTGTACATCTAAATGTTGGGAACTTTTGTGTATTTAAGTAGAGATGAACATAGAGGCTTGACCGTATGTTTAGAAAAGACTGTTGTATGAACTCAGTCAAATTAGGCCTTTTGAGAAAACAAACTCATGGCCTGTGTCTGAAATGGCACCCTGTTCCCTGTGGTGCACTACCTTGGACCAGGGCCCATAGAGCTCTGCTCAAAATTAGTTCACTATATAGGGAATAGCGTGCCATTTCAGACACACCCATGCTGCAACTGCTTTAAAATGAGTTGAGACTGTCTGGATGAATTTAGAGTTTAGCCTAGATGTCAGAAGTTGTGTGAGGACACCGTGTACCGTACAGCCCGGCTTCACAGCACTTAAAATTGTTTGGAGAATGAACAAGCAACATTTTGTTTATGGATCGGTTTGGTCAGACTCATTACTCCCTGGTAAAGCAGGCCTGTATGTTTTGCTGGCCATATAATTCAGGCCTATGCTTGGCTATATACACCAAGTAGTGGAAGGTAAAGTACAGTTACAGCATTATGATCTAAAGAAGAGCTAGTTTTTAAAATCTCTCTGAAGAATAGGCCTCAACCTGTGATCATGGGTGCTAAATACCATTTCTCACATCCTGGAATGATGATCACATGCCTAACATACCATCCTCTCTGACAGCGGCCCAGTGTTCCAGCCAGAAGGACTTATACAGTACTACAGTAGCTCTTAATAAATGACAGGACCAGACACCGGAGGTCTGTCCTCGACACGTTACGTTTATTTTGTCCCCCATCAGTGTGTCCTGTCGGTGTCTGGGGCCGTTACCTGCTAGTCAGAATAACCATGACTCCAGTAGCCAGGTGACTGAGTCTGTGACATCAGAGGGCTGTTATGGAAATAAGTGTGCCACTGGAACCACTTGGCTCTTTTCTCACTGTCTGCCCCCGCTGTGACATCACTGCCTGGGCGTCTGATCGCAGAGATTAAAACAAGCACATTAACGCCTCGAGACACTAAACGTCAACATACATGCAGGTTCCCCCCCACCCACCACACCCTCTCTCACTCTCATCTCTGTTTTTCTGTGCGCTCTCTCTTTCTCTCATCTCAGCATCTCTCTCATCCCTTCCCATCTCTCCCTCTCATTAGTTCATGAATTCATTATCAAAGTAGGGTCCCATTCACACAGAAGATCTAGATCACAAAATGGTGAAAAATCTCCAGTATTTTATGTACTGACTCCATTCAGTCACTGCCTTACTCCACACCAGTTTGCCTCATTCATGCTGATCAAGGGAAGGCCAGCCGTGCTTGTGCGTCTCCTCTCCAGTCAGTACATTTTATTTTATTTATTTAACTAGGCAAATCAGTTAAGAACAAATTCCTATTTATAATGACATCCTACCGGGGAACAGTGGGTTAACTGCCTTGATCAGGGGCAGAACGACAGATTTGTACCTTGTCAGCTCGGGCATTTGATCCAGCAACCTTTTGGTTACTAGTCCAACGCTCTAACCACTAGGCTACATGCCACCACCAAACATAAGTCAGCAAAACTTTTAAATTATTTCATGTCAGAAATGGTTAATTTCCACAAATACAGTACCAGTCAAAAGTTTGGACACATCTACTCATTCAAGGATTTCCTTTATTTTTACTATTTTCTACATTATAGAATAATAGTGAAGACATCAAAACCATGAAATAACACATATGGAATTCTGTAGTAACCAAAAAAGTGTTACACAAAACAAAATATATTTGAGTTTCTTCAAAGTAGCCACCCTTTACCTTGATGACAGCTTTGCACACTCTTGGCATTCTCTCAACCAGTTTCACCTGGAATGCTTTTCCAACAGTCCTGAAGGAGTTCCCACATATGCTGAGCACTTGTTGGCTGCTTTTCCTTCACTCTGTGGTCCAACTCATCCCAAACCATCTCAATTGGGTTGAGGTCGGGGGATTGTGGAGGCCAGATCATCTGATGAGGCACTCCATCACTCCTTCTTGGTCAAATAGCCCTTACACAGCCTGGAGGTGTTTTGGCTCATTGTCCTGTTGAAAAACAAATGATAGTCACACTAAGCGCAAACCAGATGGGATGGCGTATCGCTGCAGAATGCTGTGGTAGCCATGCTGGGTAAGTGTGCCTTGAATTCTAAATAAATCACTGACAGTGTCACCAGCAAAGCACCATCACACCTTCTCCTCCATGCTTCATGGTGGGAACCACACATGCGGAGATCATCCGTTCACCTACTCTGCGTTTCACAAAAACATGGCGGTTGGAACCAAAAATTGCAAATTTGGACTCATCAGACCAAAGGACAGATTTCCACTGGTCTAATGTCCTTTGTTCGTGTTTCTTGGCCCAAGCAAGTCTCTTCTACTTATTGGTGTCCTTTTAGTAGTGTTTTTTTCCCTAGCAATTCGGCCATGAAGGCCTGATTCACGCAGTCTCCTCTGAACAGTTGATGTTGAGATGTGTCTGTTACTTGAACTCTGTGAAGCATTTATTTGGGCTGCAATCTGAGGTGCAGTTAACTCTAATGAACTTATCCTCTGCAGCAGAGGTAACTCTGTGTCTTCCTTTCCTTTGGCGGTCCACATGAGAGCCAGTTTCATCATAGCGCTTGATGGTTTTTGCAACTGCACAAATGTTCTGCCTTGACTGACCTTCATGTCTTAAAGTAATGATGGACTGTCGTTTCGCTTTGCTTATTTGAGCTGGTCTTGCCATAATATGGGCTTGGTCTTTTACCAAATAGGGCAATCTTCTGTATACCACCCCTACCTTGTCACAACTGATCGGCTCAAACGCATTAAGAAGGAAAGAAATTCCACAAATTAACTTTTAACAAGGCACACCTGTTAATTGAAATGAATTCCAGGTGACTATCTTATGAAGCTGGCTGAGAGAATGCCTTGGTGACAGCTTTGCACACTCTTGGCAAAGGGTGGCTACTTTGAAGAATCTCAAATATAAAATCTATTTTGATTTGTTTAACAATTTTTACTGGTTACTACATGATTCCATGTGTGTTATTTCATAGTTTTGATGTCTATTTTCTACAATGTAAAAAAGAAAGAACCCCTTGTGTCCAGACGTTTGACATGTACTGTATGTCAAAGCAACATGAACCATTTGAAAGAACAAGAAGTTGGTTTCTTTCTCTCTGTCCAATCTGCTGTTGCTACATCCATTTTTGGACTTACACATTATGAAATGTACCCATTTGATTTCGAAGTATGTATCTTTGAAATGCCGTGAGTGTAGTTAAAACTATAATGTTGATATCAAGGATGGTCAGTCCATGCATCCATAACTTTGTCTATGAATTTGAGAGTGGTTACTTTTCTCCATCCCCAGTCCTCAGCTTTTTACCAAAACGAGCAGGGAGAATGCTCTGTTATTGTTTCACCTGCAGATGGCCCACTGTAGTTTATAGAATCCATTGGAAGATGATCCTTTACACCCAAGGCTCTGCATGTGGAATTTGACCTAGTATAGAAACAGTGTTGCAACACTGAGCTGTGATCTATACCCCCCACTTCATTCACCCCTCACAGATGACAATTTGTTCTCAGGTCTTACCTGGTTCCAGTCAATTTATGTCAGGTTTCACCAATTATCTCACATATGGCCCCCTTCCCTCTGTTTCTGCTTAGCTCTCAGCACTCTCTGTTACCGTACCTTTAGGCCAGGTGATCAATTACATAAAGATTAGCATTATGAACAAGAGAGTGGAGGGTTAGTGTGTCGCGGCCTCTCTGTTCCACGTTTCTTTCAGCACCTGCACCTGTACAAGGGTTTCAGGCCCTATAGCCCCTGTAGCCTTGGCCCTGTCAGTCAGTCAGAGATGAGAGAGGAATGGGTGTGATGGTTGTCCTGACCCAGATTGTCTCACTCTCATATCATATCAACCAGTCTTACAGCTTGATCTGCTCTCTCCCCTCGCATGTTGGGATTTTTACTGTTTATCGTTAACATGTTCTGTGTTTTGCTAAGTGTGATTGTTAGTTGCGTCTCGGGTGTGGGAAACGTTCCTCAAGTCTTTCTTTCATCTCGCTCATTCTCTCCCTTGTCTCTTTCTTTCTCTCGCTCATTCTCTTTCACATACACACACACACACACACACACACACACACACACACACACACACACACACACACACACACACACACACACACACACACACACTCACACACACTCACTCACTCACTCACTCACTCACTCACTCACTCACTCACTCACTCACTCACTCACTCACTCACTCACTCACTCACTCACTCACTCACTCACTCACTCACTCACTCACTCACTCACTCACTCACTCACTCACTCACTCACTCACTCACTCACTCACTCACTCACTCACTCACTCACTCACTCACTCACTCACTCTCTCTATCTCATTTAAATTCAAATAGGCTTTATTGTCATGGGAAACATATGTTTACATTGGCAAAGCAAGTGAAGTGAACTAAACAACTGAGAATAAACGAATTTAACAGCATCAACAAAAAAATATTAGAAATGAACAGTAAGCATTGCACTCAAGGTTTCTCTCTCTCCTCTCTCATATATTCTGTGTGAGTACTCTCTCCTGTCTTCCCATGGCCACTTGGCCAGCCAACAGGCTTATCCCTCACCTGTCATCAGCTGGTTCCTTTGAAAGAGCAGGGCCAAAACCTGCGTTACTGGAGGCAGTACGCTCTGTCCTTCATTTAGACTTCATCCAAATCTCAACTGACACTGTTTATGGAGGCTTCCATGTTTATCTCTTTAAGGACACTACATTCTACAGAGTTTGGATGTGTTGTATTCTGTATCCTCTCTTGGCAAAGTACCAAGGTTCATTTCAGTGTGCAGATACTGAATTGAAGTAGTAAGTAGACCTGCTACTGTGCTTTGTAAGTATCGTTATGCTTGAATAATACAAGGTTATATCCACTTATTTGAGCCACTTGTTTTTCACATTGAAACCCTCCTTGCCCAGAGGTATACTTTCCCTTTGCAGTCTCATCCAGTCTCAAGGCTGAAGTTGAAGCATTCAGTCCCTTTTTCCTCCTTTCTTTTTCATTGGGAACATTTCCAATACGTTGGATGTGGCTGGCTCTGGCGCAGAGCAGGAAGAGAGGGGTTTCCTTGTTAAACTGTGAGCCCATCATTCATCCTGCTGGATCTGTTGGCCATGCAGCAGGCACTGTAGTGGAGCATTCCCTCAGATCACATCCGTTCACCTTGTGTTTGTCACTGTGACTCAACGGGTCTCTCGCTGCGTTTGAAATGGCACCCTGTTCCCTATGTAGTGCACTACTTTTGATCAGGGCCCATAGGGCTGTGGTGAAAAGTAGTGCACTATATAGGGAATAAGTGTGGTGCATTTTCAGACACACCCTCTGTCTTACTAATGAGGCAGCGCTTCAGATGATTATTTACATGTTGGATGTTATTTCCTCTGCATTCTGTCCCGATTAACTATTCTCCCAATTAACTAGGATGCGCATTAATTAACTGTTTAATAACTAAACGTAGTAAGTTCCTGTAGGAGACAAGAAGCCAGACAGACAGCAGGGCTATGTCAGAGTATATCCAACTATTAATTACTATGTTTTTAACTTCCTGTAGAGGAAAATAAGCCGGTGAGCGAGGCCATGGCTGAGGATCTCCTAGTTAACAAACTGTCTGTTAGTTAACTATGAACAGACTGCTAACTACTGTGTCCCTATAGAGGAAAATAAGCCGGTGAGCGAGGCCATGGCTGAGGATCTCCTAGTTAACAAACTGTCTGTTAGTTAACTATGAACAGACTGCTAACTACTGTGTCCCTATAGAGGAAAATAAGCCGGTGAGCGAGGCCATGGCTGAGGATCTCCTAGTTAACAAACTGTCTGTTAGTTAACTATGAACAGACTGCTAACTACTGTGTCCCTATAGAGGAAAATAAGCCGGTGAGCGAGGCCATGGCTGAGGATCTCCTAGTTAACAAACTGTCTGTTAGTTAACTATGAACAGACTGCTAACTACTGTGTCCCTATAGAGGAAAATAAGCCGGTGAGCGAGGCCATGGCTGAGGATCTCCTAGTTAACAAACTGTCTGTTAGTTAACTATGAACAGACTGCTAACTACTGTGTCCCTATAGAGGAAAATAAGCCGGGTAGCGAGGCGGTGGCGGAATATCTGGATGGCAAGAAGAAATATGAAGACATGAAGAAACAAACTGAAGAAGGGATCCAGCAGAAAGACACAGGTAACAGACCGGTGTCATTACTGAAAACTGAGCCGTTCATATCGGGTGTCATTACTGAAAACTGAGCCGTTCATATCGGGTGTCATTACTGAAAACTGAGCCGTTCATATCGGGTGTCATTACTGAAAACTGAGCCGTTCATATCGGGTGTCATTATTCAAAACTGAGCCGTTCATATCGGGTGTCATTACTGAAAACTGAGCCGTTCATATCGGGTGTCATTACTGAAAACTGAGCCGTTCATATCGGGTGTCATTACTGAAAACTGAGCCGTTCATATCGGGTGTCATTACTGAAAACTGAGCCGTTCATATCGGGTGTCATTATTCAAAACTGAGCCGTTCATATCGGGTGTCATTACTGAAAACTGAGCCGTTCATATCGGGTGTCATTACTGAAAACTGAGCCGTTCATATCGGGTGTCATTACTCAAAACTGAGCCGTTCATATCGGGTGTCATTACTGAAAACTGAGCCGTTCATATCGGGTGTCATTACTGAAAACTGAGCCGTTCATATCGGGTGTCATTACTCAAAACTGAGCCGTTCATATCGGGTGTCATTATTCAAAACTGAGCCGTTCATATCGGGTGTCATTACTGAAAACTGAGCCGTTCATATCGGGTGTCATTACTGAAAACTGAGCCGTTCATATCGGGTGTCATTATTCAAAACTGAGCCGTTCATATCGGGTGTCATTATTCAAAACTGAGCCGTTCATATCATGTGTCATTGACTCAAAACTGAGCCGTTCATATCATGTGTCATTGACTCAAAACTGAGCCGTTCATATCATGTGTCATTGACTCAAAACTGAGCCGTTCATATCGGGTGTCATTACTCAAAACTGAGCCGTTCATATCGGGTGTCATTATTCAAAACTGAGCCGTTCATATCGGGTGTCATTACTGAAAACTGAGCCGTTCATATCGGGTGTCATTACTGAAAACTGAGCCGTTCATATCGGGTGTCATTACTGAAAACTGAGCCGTTCATATCGGGTGTCATTACTGAAAACTGAGCCGTTCATATCGGGTGTCATTACTGAAAACTGAGCCGTTCATATCGGGTGTCATTACTCAAAACTGAGCCGTTCATATCGGGTGTCATTACTCAAAACTGAGCCGTTCATATCGGGTGTCATTATTCAAAACTGAGCCGTTCATATCGGGTGTCATTACTCAAAACTGAGCCGTTCATATCGGGTGTCATTACTGAAAACTGAGCCGTTCATATCGGGTGTCATTATTCAAAACTGAGCCGTTCATATCGGGTGTCATTATTCAAAACTGAGCCGTTCATATCGGGTGTCATTATTCAAAACTGAGCCGTTCATATCGGGTGTCATTACTGAAAACTGAGCCGTTCATATCGGGTGTCATTACTCAAAACTGAGCCGTTCAAATCATGTGTCATTGACTCAAAACTGAGCCGTTCATATCATGTGTCATTGACTCAAAACTGAGCCGTTCATATCGGGTGTCATTACTCAAAACTGGGCCGTTCATATCGGGTGTCATTACTGAAAACTGGGCCGTTCATATCGGGTGTCATTACTCAAAACTGGGCCGTTCATATCGGGTGTCATTACTCAAAACTGGGCCGTTCATATCGGGTGTCATTACTCAAAACTGAGCCGTTCATATCGGGTGTCATTACTCAAAACTGAGCCGTTCATATCGGGTGTCATTACTCAAAACTGAGCCGTTCATATCGGGTGTCATTACTCAAAACTGAGCCGTTCATATCGGGTGTCATTACTCAAAACTGAGCCGTTCATATCGGGTGTCATTACTCAAAACTGAGCCGTTCATATCGGGTGTCATTACTCAAAACTGAGCCGTTCATATCGGGTGTCATTACTCAAAACTGAGCCGTTCAAATCGTGTCATTACTCAAAACTGAGCCGTTCAAATCGGGTGTCATTACTCAAAACTGAGCCGTTCAAATCATGTGTCATTCACTCTCTACACTCCATCATTCAATGAGGTCAGTAGGAGCTTACTGTATATCACGGTGTTGATGACGTTAATAATGGCATCATTCAGTCAAATACATATAGATTACCAGCAATGTCTCTCTTCTTGATACAACCGGGGGTTGAGGTGAAAGATTTGTGTTAGTAACCCAATGACCTTTAACCTGCTTGTCCCGTAGACGATGGCGCTGCTGGACCGTTTCAAGTCCAAGCTGTCTTCAGCCATCCCTGAGACAGGACCCTGAGACAGGACCCTGAGACAGCACCCTGAGACAGCACCCTGAGACAGCACCCTGAGACAGCACCCTGAGACAGCACCCTGAGACAGGACCCTGGGACAGGACCCTGAGACAGGACCCTGAGGAGCTGGCGGAGGATGATGACAAAGGATGGTATGTTGTGGGTACATTAAAAACTCAATGTTTTATTTAAGCAAAGTTAAAAAGCTTGACTTTTTGGCCATTTTGTCTGATTTGAGATGAAATATATTTTGCAAGAGAGACCTACATACATTTTTGGAGTTCAGCAGAGACTAATCTTATGATTAGTGACTTGTAATACATTCTGAACAAAGTGTAATGGTACTATACAGATTATCCAGTCTATAAATGACCTGTACTCTCAAATAATTGAATTTGACTAATTTGCTTATCATGGAAAGATGAGAGAATTTGCATAGTGCCTTGGTTCAGATCTAACCTTTATCCACTAACTATTGGACCAGGCGTCCACTTTTCAATACACTCATATAATCTAATGAGCTTTACACATCTGGAAAGCACTATAAAATCCATTAACTTATTATCATGAATTACTTGGGGCAACTCTATCCTGCAGTTGTCCTCTATCTAAGACCAGAGCTTCTCTCCCACTCTGGGCATGCTAGCAGCAGTACTACGACACTACCACTGCATCCCAGATGGCACCCATCTTTTGACCAGGGGCCATGCATCCTGTTCCCTATATAGTGCACTACTTTTGACCAGAACCCTATGGGCTGAATAGGGTGCCATTTGGAGCCCATCCACCATCCATCTACCCCCTGTACTGTAACACAATTCCAACACCATCATTAAGTTAGCTGATGACACAACAGTGGTAGGCCTGAACACCGACAACGATGAGACAGCCTATATGGAGGTCAGAGACCTGACTGTGTGGTGCAAGGATAACAACCTCTCCCTCAACGTGATCAAGACAAAGGAAATGATTGTGGACTACAGGAAAAGGAGGACTGAGCACACCCCCATTCTCATCGACAGGGCTGTAGTGGAGCAGGTTGAGAGCTTCAAGTTCCTTGGTGGCCACATCACCAACAAACTAACACGGTCCAAGCACACCAAGACAGTCCTGAAGTGGGCATGACAAAACCTACTCCCCCTCAGGAGACTGAAAAGATTTGGCATGGGTCATCAAATCCTCAAAAGGTTTTACAGCTGCACCATCGAGAGCATCCTGACTGGTTGCATCACTGCCTGGTATGGCAACTGCTCAGGCCTCCGACCGCAAGGCACTACAGAGGGTAGTGCGTATGGCCCAGTACATCCCTGTGGCCAAGCTTCCTGCCATCCAGGATCTCTATACCAGGCGGTATCAGAGGAAGGCCCTGATACCGGTGTCCGGTGTCCCCGCACATTGACTCTGTACCGGTTCCCCCTGTATATAGCCCCGCTATTGTTATTTACTGCTGCTCTTTAATTATTTGGTATTTTTATCTCTTGCTTTTTTCTTAAAACTGCATTGTTGGTTAAGGGCTTGTAAGTAAGAATTTCACTAAGGTCTACCTACACCTGTTGTATTCGGCACATATGACAAATAACATTTGATTTGATTTTTTTACCTGTTATGTCTGTTAATGGCCAGTGTGGTGGAAATTCAGTACTGAGAGAGATTTGGTCATTTCTTCAAACGATCATCTTTATTTAATATCGATTAATTATTGCAATAATGAGACCGTCAGCCCAGCACTCTTGACCAACTGTTAGGCTGAGAGTCTAGCCTTTACAGACGATGCACAGTTTTTATATAGATGATACCAAGATTGCTTAGTCAGTCACTTTTAACCTTCCCATAACCAAGGTGGCTTATCTACAAAGGATGGTATTTTAATTAGTTTCCCAGATCCCTCATTGTCTCAACTCCTCCAGGCTCTCTCTATCTCCAGTCACACACACCACATCTTGTCTATAGAATGCTAGCTTTTAGGTTTTTATCACCTACACAAGTCAATTGCCAGCTTCAAGCTATCTCTAGTAGAACCCATGTCCTCAACACCCAGACTAGCTGCAGGGTGCTAGAGTGGAGACCATAAAACACAGCATTAGCAGGACAGAAATATCTTACTGTTCGTTAAGTAAATAATTGTTACATAGCCAACAAATAAGGTGAATACATCATTTTCCCCTCACACCAGTCATCACAACACAGGCTCCTTAACGACTTGCCACACTGCTGACTAACTGGTCTAGATTAGATAGATGTAGCTGTATGGCCTGGGTGTCAGCCTTCACTTTTAGTTTCCTTATCCTCAGAGAAACACAGACTGCCAGACAATTGAAAAGATGGCTCTAACAGGGGCATGTTTTCTCTTCTCTTATTTAGAACTTTGTTTCCGTGTGTGTGTGTGTGTGTGTGTGTGTGTGTGTGTGTGTGTGTGTGTGTGTGTGTGTGTGAAGCCGTGTTGTGAAGGCCATTCCTGAGCACAGCATTACACTAACAGTGGACAACAAAGGAGCGGGTTGAATAATGCCCTGTCAGAAGCGGGGCTGAGCTCTGCATCACAGTCCCTGCGCCATACAGAAGATACATATCAGGTATATTGGCTTTCATGTAGGGTATGTAAACATAAAAGTGCATAGTTTGAAGTGGCTAGTGATACATGTATTACATAAAGATGGCAAGATGCAGTAGATGATATAGAGTACAGTATATACATATACATTATATTAAGTGGCATTGTTTAAAGTGGCTAGTGATACATTTTTGATAAATTTCCATCAATTTCCATTATTAAAGTGAGCTGGAGCTGAGTCAGTATGTTGGCAGCAGCCACTCAATGTTAGTGGTGGCTGTTTAACAGTCTGATGGTCTTGAGATAGAAGCTGTTTTTCAGTCTCTCGGTCCCTGCTTTGATGCACCTGTACTGACCTCGCCTTCTGGATGATAGCGGGGTGAACAGGCAGTGGCTCGGGTGGTTGTTGTCCTTGATGATCTTTATGGCCTTCCTGTGACATCGGGTGGTGTAGGTGTCCTGGAGGGCAGGTAGTTTTCCCCCAGTGATGCGTTGTGCAGACCTCACTACCCTCTGGAGAGCCTTACGGTTGTGGGCGGAGCAGTTGCCGTACCAGGCGGTGATACAGCCCGACAGGATGCACTCGATTGTGCATCTGTAGAAGTTTGTGAGTGCTTTTGGTGACAAGCCGAATTTCTTCAGCCTCCTGAGGTTGAAGAGGCGCTGCTGCGCCTTCTTCACAACGCTGTCTGTGTGGGTGGACCAATTCAGTTTGTCCGTGATGTGTACGCCGAGGAACTTAAAACTTTCTACCCTCCACTACTGTCCCTTCAATGTGGATAGGGGGGTGCTCCCTCTGCTGTTTCCTGAAGTCCACAATCATCTCCTTTGTTTTGTTGACGTTGAGTGTGAGGTTATTTTCCTGACACCACACTCCGAGGGCCCTCATCTCCTCCCTGTAGGCCGTCTCGTCGTTGTTGGTAATCAAGCCTACCACTGTAGTGTTGTCCGCAAACTTGATGATTGAGTTGGAGGCGTGCATGGCCACGCAGTCGTTGGTGAACAGGGAGTACAGGAGAGGGCTCAGAACGCACCCTTGTGGGGCCCCAGTGTTGAGGATTAGCGGGGTGGAGATGTTGTTACCTACCCTCACCACCTGGGGGCGGCCCGTCAGGAAGTCCAGTACCCAGTTGCACAGGGCGGGGTCGAGACCCAGGGTCTCGAGCTTGATGACAAGTTTGGAGGGTACTATGGTGTTAAATGCTGAGCTGTAGTCGATGAACAGCATTCTCACATAGGTATTCCTCTTGTCCAGATGGGTTAGGGCAGTGTGATTGCAATTGCGTCGTCTGTGGACCTATTGGGGCGGTAAGCAAATTGGAGTGGGTCTAGGGTGTCAGGTAGGGTGGAGGTGATATGGTCCTTGACTAGTCTCTCAAAGCACTTCATGATGACGGAAGTGAGTGCTACGGGGCGGTAGTCGTTTAGCTCAGTTACCTTAGCTTTCTTGGGAACAGGAACAATGGTTGCCCTCTTGAAGCATGTGAGAACAGCAGACTGGGATAAGGATTGATTGAATATGTCCGTAAACACACCAGCCAGCTGGTCTGCGCATGCTCTGAGGACGCGGCTGGGGATGCCGTCTGGGCCTGCAGCCTTGCGAGGGTTAACACGTTTAAATGTTTTACTTATGTTGGCTGCAGTGAAGGAGAGTCCGCAGGTTTTGGTAGCGGGCCGTGTCAGTGGCACTGTATTGCCCTCAAAGCGAGCAAAGAAGTTATTTAGTCTGTCTGGGAGCAAGACATCCTGGTCCGCGACGGGGCTGGTTTTCTTTTTGTAATCCGTGATTGACTGTAGACCCTGCCACATACCTCTTGTGTCTGAGCCGTTGAATTGCAACTCTACTTTGTCTCTATACTGACGCTTAGCTTGTTTGATTGCCTTGCGGAGGGAATAGCTACACTGTTTGTATTCGGTCATGTTTCAGGTCACCTTGCCCTGGTTAAAAGCAGTGGTTCGCGCTTTCAGTTTCGCACGAATGCTGCCATCAATCCACGGTTTCTGGGTTGGGAATGTTTTAATAGTTGCTGTGGGTACGACATCGCCGATGCACTTTCTAATGAACTCGCTCACCGAATCAGCGTATTCGTCAATGTTGTTGTTTGACACAATGCGGAACTTATCCCAATCCACGTGATCGAAGCAGTCTTGAAGCGTGGAATCAGATTGGTCGGACCAGCGTTGAACAGACCTGAGCGCGGGAGCTTCTTGTTTTAGTTTCTGACTGTAGGCTGGAAGCAACAAAATGGAGTCGTGGTCAGTTTTTCCGAAAGGAGGGCGGGGGAGGGCCTTATATGCGTCGCGGAAGTTAGAATAACAATGATCTAGGGTTTGTCGTTCCTAATGCATGTTTTCACACAACACAACCTTGGATTGCCACTGTGTAAGAAACTCACAGATGCATAGAAAACACACATGCGTTGTAAGTATAGGGATGTTTCTGTAATGTTTTAGAGCGTACAGGGTGAGGATATAGAATGTGATGGACCCTACAGTGAGGAGGCCACATTCAGGACTGTAGTCTGTTGGCTCACACCACTCCTTCTGTCAGACAAATCAGACTAGTCTGTTGGCTCACACCACTCCTTCTGTCAGACAAATCAGACTAGTCTGTTGGCTCACACCACTCCTTCTGTCAGACAAATCAGACTAGTCTGTTGGCTCACACCACTCCTTCTGTCAGACCAATCAGACTAGTCTGTTGGCTCACACCACTCCTTCTGTCAGACAAATCAGACTAGTCTGTTGGCTCACACCAGTCCTTCTGTCAGACCAATCAGATTCATATGGAATATCAAATCTTTTCTCCCCCAGCCAGTCACCTTTCTGGCCTTTTTCTGTTAGGTTTTTAAATGTAATGTTTCTCTTCTCTGCTGCTGCGTGTGTGTCCGTGTGTGTGCGCGTGAGAGGCGCCTTGTGGAGCGGCTGCTGGAAGTTAAAACACGACTGTGTGTATTGGCACCTGAAGTCGTGCCAATACTTCAGATATAACAATTTATTGAAGACAATGACGACAGCAGTGTGCATGCGTGTTTGCATAGCCTGGTCTCTCTGCCCAGACAGAGCTTGCATCAGAAAATCAGCTGTGACCATAGAAATACAATGAATAGAACTGGCATCCCCATTCAAGTCAATAATGGCATAATGGGTGGATTGGCGGCCATTGCAAGTCTACCCATGGGAGCAAAGCAGGAAGTGTACCCATCAATCTGTGCTGTGATTTGTTGAATCAACTCAACTGACATTACAAAAAATACATTCCATTGCGTGAGCCACATCAGTTAGCAGGGCTCTGGTCAAATGTAGTGTACCAGCTAGGGAATAGGGTGTCATTTGGAACGTAGTCCTAGTCTAGAACAACACTCCACCAGCCAGTAGAGTAGATGTCTGTGCCACTCTGAGAGCACTGGTACAGGAACTAGAACATTACTACAGGTCAGACTCCCCAAGTCAAGTCTGGGCCGGGGGACTAGAAACTATTCCAACTGTGTCTGGGTCTACAAACTCTACTTTATAGATCGCTCTGCTAACACACACACACACACACACACACACGCACACACACACGCACACACACACACACACCATTCTTATAACACACACACAGACATACACAGGCTCGCAGACATGTCTCTGTCTGTCTGGCTCTCTTGCTCTCTCTTTCCTCCCTCTTTTGGGTTTGATGAGCAGACTGTGGATCTCTGGGTAGAGAGTGGGTTTGATGAGCAGACTGTGGATCTCTGGGTAGAGAGTGGGTTTGATGGGCAGACTGTGGATCTCTGGGTAGAGAGTGGGTTTGATGAGCAGACTGTGGATCTCTGGGTAGAGAGTGGGTTTGATGAGCAGACTGTGGATCTCTGGGTAGAGAGTGGGTTTGATGAGCAGACTGTGGATCTCTGGGTAGAGAGTAGGTTTGATGAGCAGACTGTGGAGCTCTGGGTAGAGAGCGGGTTTGATGAGCAGACTGTGGAGCTCTGAATGGTGGGAGCCCAGAGCCTGACACACACTGTTCTTTAGTAAGTCTGAGCGGTGAGGCTGTGTGCCTGTCATCACTGAGGCTGCTAGATAAATGATGGTAGTGGTTGGCCTAATCCTAACCCTGTCTGCCAGAATAGAGCCATGACATCCTGGATGAGCTGTTACTACTACTGCCCAGTTCACATGAACACAGGAGGGGGACTGCAGAGCACACACATACCGCTTCACTGAAGGCAGACATACACACATGCACAGAGAGACAAGCCAGCTGACACAAATACACTCGTACTTAGCTTCGCACACAAACTCAAGTGCACACTCAGACACACTCCATCCAACACACACATACGAGGAGGACAAACATTTCAATATGATCTTAGTGGCTGATTAAAGTGGTTCTGCCAGTGGTGTCTGATAGCATACAACACAACTCATATGGCAATACATTGACTTAAATAACTTCCTGTAATACCCCCCTCCCCTCCTCCAAATAAAATAACTACCTGTAATACCCCCGAAATAAAATAACTACCTATAATGCCCCCTCCCCAAAATGTAATAACTACCTGTAATTCCCCCCAAAATGTAATAACTACCTGTAATTCCCCCCCAAAATGTAATAACTACCTGTAATACCCCCCCGAATAATAAAATAACTACCTGTAATACCCCCCCGAATAATAAAATAACTACCTCTAATACCCCCCCGAATAATAAAATAACTACCTCTAATACCCCCCCCCCGAATAATAAAATAACTACCTCTAATACCCCCCCCGAATAATAAAATAACTACCTCTAATACCCCCCCCCGAATAATAAAATAACTACCTCTAATACCCCCCCGAATAATAAAATAACTACCTGTAATACCCCCCCGAATAATAAAATAACTACCTCTAATACCCCCCCCGAATAATAAAATAACTACCTCTAATACCCCCCCCCCGAATAATAAAATAACTACCTGCAATACCCCCCCCCCCGAATAATAAAATAACTACCTGTAATACCCCCCCGAATAATAAAATAACTACCTCTAATACCCCCCCCCCCCGAATAATAAAATAACTACCTCTAATACCCCCCCCCCGAATAATAAAATAACTACCTCTAGTACCCCCCCCCCCGAATAATAAAATAACTACCTGCAATACCCCCTCCCGAATAATAAAATAACTACCTCTAATCCCCCCCCCGAATAATAAAATAACTACCTCTAATACCCCCCCCCCGAATAATAAAATAACTACCTCTAATACCCCCCCCCCCGAATAATAAAATAATCTCATCTTCTGTGAATTGGTGATAAAAGAGAAGATGTTATCTTGATTTTAATTAACCCAGGGTTCAGCTCGGTGACCTCTGTGTAACGCATGGTCTTCATCAGAACCCTCCAAACAGGTGTGTCGTGTCCCTGTCGGAGCATTATGCATGTGGTGCAAATCCCTCTGTGCCGGATAGATGAGTCCGCCTGATGGACACCGGTGACCTGCCTCACCCCTATTGAAGTCATCTTTTTCTCCGCTTTCTTTACCTGTCTCCCCGTAGAGTTCCTGGTCTCTGTAGCTATACACTGGTAGTTTGATGTTAACTGCTTGACTGATAGGCTTGGCCTATTAGGTAACGCATTGGAGTTTTTCGGTCAGTGTGTTCTAAGGGAAGCAGGTTGATAGAGGTTAAATCATTCAGATTTGACTTACAGCTGATCTAAGATACGTGTTCTCTCCAGAAGAAGAAGGTGATGTTGGGTAGATGACGTGTGAGGCTCTGGGAATATAGGCCACTGTGAGTGATTAGACGGACTGACTAAGCGGAGGAGAAAAAAAAAGCTTGATGAACACGACAGCTAAATCTATGTTTGTGTTAGTGCTGTGCTTTCATTCATCTTCCTGAAAGGTAGCTGGCCATTGGCCAATCAGTCCCTGCTTTGGTCAAGACCTTGTTTTATGACATTTCAGACCCTTTGCTTCTCTTCCAATCCCTTTCCTCTCTAACCCTGTGATCTTCTCTCTAAAATATAGATTTTTATAAACAGATAAGTATTTCTGTAAGCAGTGTCAGTTGAAAGATCAACATACAATATTTGTTGGTCTGATGTGATTAACAAGGATATCCAGACGCTGCACTTGATGAATTTATGAAATTGCTTCTTCCAATTATTGATAAACATGCACCTGTTAAGAAACTGACTATTAGAACTGTTAAGGCTCCATGGATTGATGAGGAAATTAAAAACTGAATGGTTGAAAGAGATGGGGGGAAAGGAGTGGCTAATAAGCCTGGCTGCACATCTGACTGGCTGACTTACTGCAAATTGAGAAGTTGTGACTAAACTCAACAAAAAGAAGAATACACCGTATTATGAAGGACAGATTTCCACCGGTGTAATGTCCATTGCTCGTGTTTCTTGGCCAAGCAAGTCTCTTATTGGTGTCCTTTAGTAGTGGTTTCTTTGCAGCAATTCGACCATGAAGGCCTGATTCACACAGTCTCCTCTGAACAGTTGATGTTGAGATGTGCCTGTTACTTGAACTCTGTGAAGCATTTATTTGGGCTGCAATTTCTGACGCTGGTAACTCTAATGAACTTATCCTCTGCAGCAGAGGTAACTTTGTGTCTTCCTTTCCTGTGGCGGTCTTCATGAGAGCCAGTTTCATCATAACGCTTGATGGTTTTTGCGATTGCACTTAAAGAAACTTTAAAGGTCTTCACATTTTCCGGATTGACTGACCTTCACGACCTTCGTGTCATTTCTCTTTGCCTATTTGAGCTGTACTTGACATAATATGGACTTGGTCTTTTACCAAATAGTGCTATCTTTTGTATACCACTCCTACCTTGTCACAACACAACTGATTGGCTCAAACGCATTAAGAAGGAAATAAATTCCACGAATTAACTTTTAACAAGGCACACCTGTTAATTGAAATGCATTCCAGGTGACTACCTCATGAAGCTGGTTGCGAGAATGCCAAAAGTATGCAAAGCTGTCATCAAGGCAAATGGTGGCTATTTTGAAGAATGTCAAATAAATATATATATCTTTAAGTAGTTGCTGAATTTCTAAAATCCTGTTTTTGCTTTATCATTTTGGGATATTGTGTGTAGATTGCTGAGTTAAAAAAATAAAATATTTAATCCATTTTACAATAAGGCTGTAATGTAACAAAATGTGGAAAAAGTCTGAATACTTTCCAAAGGCATTGTATGTGTAACTGATAGATGCACACAGGCTACATGTTCATGTTTTTAAATGCATGTCAATGGTAAAGTCTTTCGTCTGTAATGTATTTTTCATTATCTGTTGGACCCCAGTCCATTGGTGTCGGCTAATTGGGATCCTAATAAATCAAATCATAATCACCTCTTCCATTACCTTCTCTCTTCTCGAACCCTCTCGAACCCTCTCTAACCCTCTCTAACCCTCTCTAACCCTCTCTACTCCTCTCAAACCCTCTCCTCGTGTGTTTTCATCTCCTTTATTTACTAATGAGGCAGCAGTCCTCTGATCCTAACGCAATTTTCAATACACAGAATTAGCAGAACACACATTCCAGTTGAAAGCTTGTGGCCATATTGGATCTACCCTTTGGAATGATCATTAGAATGCTTATCAGTGAAACCATAAAGAATGTGGAAATCTAGAAGTATGCTATATCCGTCCTACCTAGTCTTCCGGTGGCAGTTCAGTTCCATCGCGGATGTCAGTTGTAAACCTGTCCTATGTAGGTGGAATTCCATGTTAGCTGCTGTTCCTTCAAGCGGCTTCTTGCTGGCTCCTTCAGATTCAGCCGTTCTCCCTCTTTTTCTCTGCTGTGACGGTGCTACTTGCTGACAGTCCCCAAAGGACAACAGGAAAGCCAATCATGCTTCCAAATCCATATCAGTCAACTTCCTTCTCTTATTCCTCTTCACCATCTACCTCCTCGCCTTTCTCTCCATCCTTCTTCTGCTCCTCTTCCTCCTCCTCCATAAGAGAACAGAACATTTCGACCCCATATTTTGAATGTGCTATTCTTCTTTAGCAAACTTCTGTGATCAGCACACTCATTACTGTGTTGCGCTGTGTAAAAGGTGTAGCCTATTCCTTTATCAGCAATACAATGGCATCTCTAACCACCATGACATCTTGATAACATGCCTGTTGTGACTTAACATCCACTTCAGAGGAAGGGCATCTGTTCTCAATTAATGATGGAGGAACCGATGGAGACGCATCTCTTTTTGTTGTGATTATTGATGTTTTTATTGTGGACATTGGTGCTTTAATATCTGTAGGGGAAGTTAGAATGATATGAGTCTAGTCAGTAGAAACCTGGCCATGTTTTTGCAACTTTCACCATTTTGGATCTGTGTGTTAATGTCTCAGTGAAACAGGGTCTAGTCTGTTGGTTATAAGTCGTTGACCTTTCTCTCTTTCTTTCTTTCTTTCTTATATATTTAGGATGGCCCATGTTCTCCAGTTTGATGAACAAACCAGAAAAGTCAAGGATGCCAACATGCAGGACGAAGACACGTTTGAGATCTATGATCCACGCAACCCCGTCAACAAACGGCGGAGAGAGGAAGAAGGTCAAAAGTTAGGCCTGGAGGTTAACCCCGGCCATGTGACAGACCAGGCCTCACTCCTCTCTTCCGCTCTAACCCACCACTTCAAAACAACTGTCTCTCCTTCCTGTTAAACTGTGTGAACTTTGAACCCTGGAATGCCATGAAGCACCAAAACAGCTGTTATTGAGAAGCTGTTGGCCTCTGTTCACATCTGGACTGATGTAGCTAACACAGGGCTAACGTGACTCCAGCCCATCAGAATAATCCCTGATAAAAGGGAAACGCTCATGACCTGACAGCTATTGTTAATGTAAAGCTCTCTGTCATCAAGACATAGTATCCTTCTAGCATTTTGAACTGGAATCTGAACCCACATTTCCGGGAATGAACTTTTATCATCCTACAGTACTGTATGTTTATGTTGTGATTGAGTGAGAATTGGAAGGTGAAGGGGTGAGAAATGCTCAGGTACCTAGGTAAAGTAGTAAGGTTGATGGATGACGTTCCAAGTCATCGATGTCAACTTGTCTGATGAGCAATGTAATGAACATGTACTGATAATAAATTACCTTTCTCATAAGACGCACATGCCTTTTGATGTTTGCAGCTGCATTTCTGATCCTCTCTGATTCCAGGAATCCTCCAACAGGGATTTCTGGGAATTTTAGGAAAGTTACCGGAATTTTGCAACCCTAACTGTGGTGAGCAATGAGGGGAAAGGGATGAGAGGCAGAAGCTGCTGCAGTAGTTTCCCCAAGAGAATGACCTAAGGTCAGTTTAGCATTGTTCCCCCTAATAGTTAAGATAATTGGAGAGGGTAAGCTGATCCTGGATCTGTACTAGAGGTCGACCGATTAATCGGTATGGCTGATTAATTAGGGCCGATTTTCAAGTTTTCATAACAATCGGTAATCGGCATTTTTGGACACTGATCATGGCCGATTACATTGCACTCCACGAGGAGACTGCGTGGCAGGCTTGACCACCTGTTACGCGAGTGCAGCAAGGAGCCAAGGTAAGTTGCTAGCTAGCATTAAACTTATCTTATAAAAAACAATCAATCTTAACATAATCACTAGTTAACTACACATGGTTGATGATATTACCAGGTTAACTAGCTTGTCCTGCGTTGCATATAATCAATGCGGTGCCTGTTAATTTATTATCAAATCACAGCCTACTTCGACAAACGGGTGATGACTTAACAAGCGCATTTGCGAAAAAAGCACTGTCGTAGCACCAATGTGTACCTAACCATAAACATCAATGCCTTTCTTAAAATCAATACACAAGTATATTTTTTTAAACCTGTATATTTAGTTCAAAGAAATTCATGTTAGCAGGCAATATTAACTAGGGAAATTGTGTCACTTCTCTTGCGTTCTGTGCAAGCAGAGTCAGGGTATATGCAACAGTTTGGGCTGCCTGGCTCGTTGTGAACTGTGTGAAGACCATTTCTTCCTAACAAAGACCGTATTTAATTTGCCAGAATTTTACATAATTATGACATAACATTGAAGGTTGTGCAATGTAACAGCAATATTTAGACTTATGGATGCCACCCGTTAGATAAAATACGGAACGGGTCCGTATTTCACTGAAAGAATAAACGTTTTGTTTTCGAAATTATAGTTTCCAGATTTGACCATATTAATGACCTAAGGCTCACATTTCTGTGTGTTTATTATATTATAATTAAGTCTATGATTTGATATTTGATAGAGCAGTCTGACTGAGCAGTGGTAGGCAGCAGCAGGCTCGTAAGCATCCATTCAAACAGCACTTTCCTGCGTTTGCCAGCAGCTCTTCGCAATGCTTGAAGCACAGCGCTGTTTATGACTTCAAGCCCATCAACTCCTGAGATTAGGCTGGCAATACTATAGTGCCTATTAGAACATCCAATAGTCAAAGGTATATGAAATACAAATGCTATAGAGAGAAATATTCCTATAATAACTACAACCTAAAACTTCTTAACTAGGAATATTGAAGACTCATGTTAAAAGGGACCACCAGCTTTCATATGTTCTCATGTTCTGAGCAAGGAACTTAAACGTTAGCTTTTTCACAGAGGAATAGGGTGCCATTTGAGACCAGCCTGGCCTCTGCCTTCCTGTAATAGTGGTTGGAGTAAATGCTGTAGCTCTCTACCATGTGTGACCAGGAGCTGAGTTTGGCCGGCAGGCCACTTTTTACTGCTCTTCTGGGTTACTGCTTAACTTCTCATATGGAACAGGAAGGAGAGGTAATGTTCCACTATGAGCCTGGTCGGCCGGCCATGGCCTGGCCTGAGCTGCCGCTGCTAATGTAAAACAGGTGACAGGCACCATGCTTCCCTCAGACTACCTACTGTAGCCATGCCAATGGTGGTTTGCGACTCATTCCTTTTTGGCTTGTGAGTGGCTGATATCAATATTGGCTCTTGGCAAGAAACAGTTTCTGTTTACAAAAGCGCTCACAATGTTGTGCAGAACAAAACAAACAAATAGACATGAAACAGTCAATAAATTCAAAATAAGGAGCTTGCTATTAGCTTGATAGATTTCTCTTCTGAAAATAAAAAGCATCTTAGCTTTAACATACAGACTTCCTGTAGTGGTGGTTGGACAGAGTACAGAGGACAACACAATGTCACTCTCCAGTCCGGCAGCACCAGCAGACTACTTAAAATTCCCTGGCCTTGCTGTGCTGTGGCTAGCTCTGGGCAGGACATACTGCTCATGGCTGCTGTCTGTCTGTCTATCACTGCTGAGTATGAGATGGTAATAACATTACTATGATCCTTCAATACCACAACCATCACCACTATATCTGAGGGATGCTTATATTGCCATTCTCCTCTGTTATTTTAATACTTGGCAGTGGGAGCTGGATGACACTACAGTCTACAGTAGACTCTACAAGGCTGGATGACACTACAGTCTACAGTAGACCCTACAATTCTGGATGACACTACAGTCTACAGTAGACTCTACAAGGCTGGATGACACTACAGTCTACAGTAGACCCTACAAGGCTGGATGACACTACAGTCTACAGTAGACTCTACAAGGCTGGATGACACTACAGTCTACAGTAGACCCTACAATGCTGGATGACACTACAGTCTACAGTAGACTATTCAAGGCTGGATGACACTACAGTCTACAGTAAACCCTACAATGCTGGATGACACTACAATCTACAGTAGACTCTACTATGCTGGATGACTCTACCGTCTACAGTAGACCCAGAAGGCTGGATGACACTACAGTCTACAGTAGACTCTACAGGGCTGGATGACACTACAGTCTACAGTAGACTGCAGGGCTGGATGACCCTACAGTCTACAGTAGACCCTACAAGGCTGGTTGACACTACCGTCTACAGTAGACTCTTCAATGCTGGTTGACACTACCGTCTACAGTAGACTCTTCAATGCTGGATGACACTACAGTCTACAGTAGACCCTACAATGCTGGATGACACTACAGTCTACAGTAGACTCTTCAATGCTGGATGACACTACAGTCTACAGTAGACCCTACAAGGCTGGATGACACTACGGTCTACAGTAGACTGCAGGGCTGGATGACACTACGGTCTACAGTAGACTGCAGGGCTGGATGACACTACAGTCTACAGTAGACCCTACAGGGCTGGATTACACTACAGTCTACAGTATACTACAGGGCTGGATGACACTACAGTCTACAGTAGACCCTACAAGGCTGGATGACTACCATCTACAGTAGACTGCAGGGCTGGATGACACTACAGTCTACAGTAGACTCTACAGTAGACTCTACAAGGCTGGATGACACTACAGTCTACAGTAGACTCTACAAGGCTGGATGACACTACGGTCTACAGTAGACTGCAGGGCTGGATGACACTACAGTCTACAGTAGACTCTACAGTAGACTCTACAAGGCTGGATGACACTACAGTCTACAGTAGACTCTACAAGGCTGGATGACACTACGGTCTACAGTAGACTGCAGGGCTGGATGACACTACAGTCTACAGTAGACTCTACAGGGCTGGATGACACTACAGTCTACAGTAGACTCTGCAAGGCTGGATGACACTACAGTCTACAGTAGACTACAGGGCTGGATGACACTACAGTCTACAGTAGACTCTACAAGGCTGGATGACTCTACAGTCTACAGTAGACCCTACAAGGCTGGATGACACTACAGTCTACAGTATACTACAGGGCTGGAATACACTACAGTCTACAGTAGACTCTACAAGGCTGGATGACACTACCATCTACAGTAGACCGCAGCGCTCGATGACACTACAGTCTACAGTAGACTCTACAGGGCTGGATGACCCTACAGTCTACAGTAGACTCTGCAAGGCTGGATGACACTACAGTCTACAGTAGACTACAGGGCTGGATGACACTACAGTCTACAGTAGACTCTACAAGGCTGGATGACACTACCATCTACAGTAGACTGCAGGGCTGGATGACACTACAATCTACAGTAGACTCTACAAGGCTGGATGACACTACCATCTACAGTAGACTGCAGGGCTGGATGACACTACAGTCTACAGTAGACTACAGGGCTGGATGACACTACGGTCTACAGTAGACTCTACAAGGCTGGATGGGTCTACAGTAGACCCTACAAGGCTGGATGACACTACAGTCTACAGTATACTACAGGGCTGGATGACACTACAATCTACAGTAGACTCTACAAGGCTGGATGACACTACCATCTACAGTAGACTGCAGGGCTGGATGACACTACAGTCTACAGTAGACTACAGGGCTGGATTACACTACAGTCTACAGTAGACTACAGGGCTGGATTACACTACAGTCTACAGTAGACTACAGGGCTGGATTACACTACAGTCTACAGTAGACTACAGGGCTGGATTACACTACAGTCTACAGTAGACTACAGGGCTGGATTACACTACAGTCTACAGTAGACTACAGGGCTGGATTACACTACAGTCTACAGTAGACTACAGGGCTGGATTACACTACAGTCTACAGTAGACTACAGGGCTGGATTACACTACAGTCTACAGTAGACTACAGGGCTGGATTACACTACAGTCTACAGTAGACTACAGGGCTGGATTACACTACAGTCTACAGTAGACTACAGGGCTGGATTACACTACAGTCTACAGTAGACTACAGGGCTGGATTACACTACAGTCTACAGTAGACTACAGGGCTGGATTACACTACAGTCTACAGTATACTACAGGGCTGGATTACACTACAGTCTACAGTATACTACAGGGCTGGATTACACTACAGTCTACAGTAGACTACAGGGCTGGATTACACTACAGTCTACAGTAGACTACAGGGCTGGATTACACTACAGTCTACAGTAGACTACAGGGCTGGATTACACTACAGTCTACAGTAGACTACAGGGCTGGATTACACTACAGTCTACAGTAGACTACAGGGCTGGATTACACTACAGTCTACAGTAGACTACAGGGCTGGATTACACTACAGTCTACAGTAGACTACAGGGCTGGATTACACTACAGTCTACAGTAGACTACAGGGCTGGATTACACTACAGTCTACAGTAGACTACAGGGCTGGATTACACTACAGTCTACAGTAGACTACAGGGCTGGATTACACTACAGTCTACAGTAGACTACAGGGCTGGATTACACTACAGTCTACAGTATACTACAGGGCTGGATGACACTACAGTCTACAGTAGACTACAGGGCTGGATTACACTACAGTCTACAGTAGACTACAGGGCTGGATTACACTACAGTCTACAGTAGACTACAGGGCTGGATTACACTACAGTCTACAGTAGACTACAGGGCTGGATTACACTACAGTCTACAGTATACTACAGGGCTGGATTACACTACAGTCTACAGTAGACTACAGGGCTGGATTACACTACAGTCTACAGTATACTACAGGGCTGGATTACACTACAGTCTACAGTAGACTACAGGGCTGGATTACACTACAGTCTACAGTAGACTACAGGGCTGGATTACACTACAGTCTACAGTAGACTACAGGGCTGGATTACACTACAGTCTACAGTAGACTACAGGGCTGGATTACACTACAGTCTACAGTAGACTACAGGGCTGGATTACACTACAGTCTACAGTAGACTACAGGGCTGGATTACACTACAGTCTACAGTAGACTACAGGGCTGGATTACACTACAGTCTACAGTAGACTACAGGGCTGGATTACACTACAGTCTACAGTAGACTCTGCAGGTCTTATTTCTGATCTACCATCACAGCACCCATTTGACATGATATGAAATATATATTTCCTCCTCGTATACTCTTGCCCCTTTACTGCTCTGTCATATGTTTAGACCCCCACACCTGCAGTGCCGAGGCTCACATGTCTGACCTTTAACCCCTAGCCATGAGTCCTCAGCCTGGCCAAGTCCCCTGTGTGAGAGGGAGCAAGCTGGCTGTCTGGGGCAGGAGCTATGTGTGTGCCTGTGTCCATGTGCAATTAGAAGGGATGGACATAACCCAACCGCCTTTTTGTGCCTGTGTCTTTCTCTTGTGCTCTATAGGCCATCGGTGGGGATTTGTCATCTGAATAGGGTCACCAGAGCATGTCCAAAAGAAGTGTGTTGATTTTGGGGTTATTATTGTAAAACAGTATATGACCTTGGTGCAACATCCAGCACTGTTCTTTCAATCCCCCTGAATTAATCTATGATTACATTAACTGACTCTGACCAACCTGCACTGTGATTTTACAACCTCTGTCACAATGTCCCTTCCTACCTGAGCTGTGTGCTGAAAGTCTATGGTCTAGTCATCTGAGTGTTTGTATTCTAATTGCCTCACGGTGAAAACAGAGGGGATAGTTAAAGACAAGCCGAGGCAGGCAGAGCCACTTTTCTTTAATATGGTTAACCTGTATAAATGTCCGTGTGTCACACATCCTAATTCACTGCCACTTTGTGAGATGTATTTTTCAGCAGTGAGGTTTTAACTCTCTCTCTTCCTCTTCTTCCTCCCCTCCTTCCTCTTCTTCCTCTTCTCCTTAGTCCATATGTGCTTCTTGCATTACAATGGAGACAAGTGAGCGTGCGTCACTTGTAAACCTCCCTGGATGATGTATTAGAGAACAGTCACTATCTCCGTCCCTACGCCTGACTGAGACCTGCTGCTCCTGTGCTGCTTGTCCTTCCTCATCTTATAAGGCACAAACAACCGCTTAGTTGCTATATAGGGCACTCATTCTGACCAGACCCCACTATTTCTTGTAGTGCACTACTTTTTACCAGATTCCTTATTGTGGTACACTACTTTTGATTTAATCACTTAAGGCTTAGTGGACTGCATGCACTGTAAGGGGGATAGGGTTCAGAGGATGTCATTTGAGCCTCAGTTGAAGTGCCACTGGAGGGGTATGTGTCAGGAGAGATGCCAACCAGGGGATGTGATCTAGCATAATATCCTCCTTCTGAAGGGGGGTACTGGAGCAGTAACACAAACACAGAGATGAATTCCCCCTGCAAGGCCTCGCCAGACACTGCATCTAATAGAGGCCAGGCTGCCTCCACACGAAACCCCACACAACCAGAGGGATTGGACAAGACTGATCAGGAGTGAAGACTATTTCCCCAAAATCTTAAATTAAAGCATAGAAAATAACCAGTCAAGACAATAAATTAAGGCCAAGACTACAACCAAGACCAAGGTTAAACTCTAAAAAGAAAACTTAAGAAATATTTTACCTCAGACTGAATTAACATTTTGCATTAAATTGCACGCTGGACGGTTGTTATCTAACCCACCCGTTGGAGACTGCAAAAATATTTCCATTTAAGATACTGCATGAATTTATATCATATTTCTGGGAGACGATTCTTGCAAAGGGGACGTTTTATTTGAAATGACTACAACAGGCCACGTTTGGCACCCACAGGGAATCCTGCTCATTGAAAAGGATGACCACGCCTTCTCGTTCCGAGAAAACAACGACTGAACATCTGATGAATTCATTGCATCGGTCACACAATTGTGAGCATTGACAACATCAACCGCTGTTGTGGACCATTGTGGAATATAGGCCCACATATTTCATTGCAGGTTTGATTGAATAGAGATTGGATACTTGATGTGTTTCTACTGTGTGGGTGGTGGAGCCTGTACTGACTGATTGACTGACTGACTGACTGACTCACTGACTCACTCACTCACTCACTCAGAGATAGTTTTACAGGTGAAAGGTTATCTGACTCCAGTCATGACACTGGCCTCCTCTCAAACCTCTCCGGCCACCAACCATGCTAATAATTGATTATCTCTAAATACAGTATTGTATTTCTCGACTTTCTCCTACTGTATCTGTATTTTCTGCACCGGCTGTTCAGTTGATTAATTCTGGAACAGACCTTTGCATTGGAACAAATATAAAACACAGGTAGGTGAGAGTCAGATAAGTTCAGCCACTCTTCATTGAATTTATCATTTGACCAAATATTTAGGAAGAGGGCATCATTTCATATAGTCTGTGAAGGAAGAAACCACATGGAAAAAGCAAGTTAGGTCCAAAAATAGAATTTTCACCAAGTCAAATGAATTTATTGTATTAGAGGTTTCATGATGCTTGTATCTAAACCAAAGTAGAAACTTTTAAGATTGTTCTATACATCAGTTGGGGTCTCTATAAGCTTCAATGAGGTCCTAAACCTAGCATGAAAGTGCATCCTTGAAGCTGTTTGGGCAAATATAGTCAAGTGTTTGCCTTGGGGTGTGTTGAGCCAATGGCAAGTAAAAGTGTTTTCTTCCCAGGCATAATGCAAGGCATTACCACTGGGTTATGAGGTAACAACAGGGCCTGGACTATGTTGAAAGTGTTTAAAAAAAGTACAAAGTGTTTGATAGGTGTTAAGCCTGTGTTAAAATATGCTAAACATTAATTTAAGACAAAAAAGCAATTGTGTTTGTGTTGAATTTGTCACGGTTTTCTAAAGTAGAACCCAGAAGCAGACCAGGACAAGGAGAGTAAGACGAAGGTGAGTATTTATTTACAAGTTTAAATGTAGTGATAGAAAAATCCAAGTGGCGGAGCGGGCAGCGGAGGTGAGTTGATGGGATTGAATTGGCAGATCCAAGGAAGTAACTGAAGTCACCGACGACCAGGTAGGGATGGGATGAGTGTTCCGGGTGAATGACTGTAGACAGAAAAAACGGAGGTGAGTTCAAGGCAAGCAAAACGTACAAAACAACAAAACAAACTCTATCAAACTGGAGGCTGATACACTGGCACAACATACTGTTCATGGCTAACGATCCGGCAGGGAATGGATGTCAGGTCAGCGCTTATGAAGTGGAGGGGTGATGATCAGGACCAGGTGTGCAGATAGCGGATGGGATACAGGTGCGGGTACTCAGAGATCCTCCAACTAGCTACGTCGCCCGGCAACCAGACAGGGTGCGTTCCAGGACACCGGAAAAAACACTCCAGGACAGAACACAGGCAAAAACAGACTCAGGAAGCGGGATTCGTGACAGAATTATGTATGGGGAAATAAAGATAGACATGGTTTTAAAAAGGCAGTGGTAATATTTAATTCAGTACAGAAATTTGGAAGTGGCTCAATTTACCCTGTCCCGCGGCACACCTTAACCCATACCAAGGGTAAGTTGTGCCAAGAGACCAATTGTTTGGGACACGCTATGTTTTCAAAAATGTAATGATTACATGAATTCTGATTATTTTCAGCGATACACAACATCCTGAAATATATGTAGATATCTTTGTTAGAAAGAATACTATATTTCCCTTGATGGAATGATGCTGAATGTACATAAATTGTGTCGTGGGCCTAACACTCTCCCCTAAGCCAACCTTATTTTCCCTTAGTAAGAAACACCTTGTGACCAAACACCATGGCTCTTCTCTCTAAAATGCAAATAGTTTTGTTAACTAGGAAAAGCAGGAAATGTCTGAAATGGAGATGTCCATTCTTAAGTGTTGTGTCATGGGCCTAACACTCTCCCCTAAGCCAGCCAGGTGTTTTTGACCTTCTGTTGGAGACATTGCTAGAGCATACAACAGTCAGTGTGCTGTTATTTATACTGAACAAAAATAGAAACACAACATGTAAAGTGTTGGTTTCATGAGTTGAAATTAAAGATCCCAGAAATGTTCCATGAGCACAAAAAGCTTATTTCTCTCAAATGTTGTGCACACATTTATTTGCATCCCTGTTAGTGAGCATTTCTCATTTGCAAAGATAATCCATCCACCTGACAGGTGTGGCATATCAAGGAGCTGATTAAACAGCATGATCATTACACAGGTGCACCTTGTTGCTGGATACAATAAAAGGCCACTCTAAAATGTGCAGTTTTGTCACACAACATGCCACAGATTTCCCAAGTTTTGAGGGAGCATGCATTTGACCTGCCGACTGCAGGAATTTCCAACAGGGCGTTTGCCAGAGAATGTAATGTTAATTCCTCTACCATAAACCTCCCTCCAATGTCGTTTTAGAGAATTTGTCAGTACGTCCAACCAACCCCACAACCGCAGATCACATGTAATCACACCAGCCCAGGACCTCCACATCCGGCTTCTTCACCTGCGGGAACGTCTGAGACCAGCCACCCAGACAGCTGATGAAACTGAGGAGTAGTTCTGTCTGTAATAATTGCCTTTTGTGGGGAAAAACTCATTCTGATTGGCTGGCCTTGCTCCCCAGTGGGTGGGCCTATGCTCTCCCAGGCCTACCCATGGCTGCGCCCCTGCCCAGTCATGTGCAATCCATAGATTAGGGCTTAATGAATGTATCTATATTGTCTGATTTCCTTATATGAACTGTAACTCAGTAAAACTGCTGAAATTGTTGAATGCTGCATTTATTTTTCCCACTAAAATGCAAATAGTTCGGGTTTCCAGCAAAGGCAAGACATTTCTGTAATTGAGATGTTCATTCCACGTTAGTGTTCTGTCATGGGCACATTGCTCTGAGGGCCTATCACTCTCACCTGAGCCAGCTGAAACATTCCAGACGGAAACATTGCTAGAGCCTACCATACAGCAGTATTTCTGTTACTTCTATGCACACTGGCCAGGGTCTCTCTCTCTCTCTCTCTAATACAATTCAAAAGGCTTTATTGGCATGGGAAACATGTTTACATTGGCAATGCAATCTCACTTTCCACCTCATTTTGTGGGGAGTGTGCACATAGCCTGTCTTCTCTCGAGAGCCAGGTCTGCCTATGGCGACCTTTCTCAATATAAAGGCTATGCTCACTGAGTCCGTATATAGTCAAAGCGTTCCTTAATTTGGGGTTAGTCACAGCGGTCAGGTATTCTGCCACTGTGTACTCTCTGTTTAGGGCCAAATAGCATTCCAGTTTGCTTGTTTTTTGGTTAGTTCATTCCAAAGTGTCAAGTAATTATCTTTTATTTTCTCATGATTTGGTTGGTTCTAATTGTGTTGCCGTCCTGGGATTCTGTGGAATCTGTTTGTGTTTGTGAACAGAGCCCCAGAACCAGCTGTCTGAGGGGACTCTTCTCTAGGTGCATCTGTTTGTTGGTGATGGCTTTATTATGGAAGGTTTGAGAATTGCTTCCTTTAGTAAGGTGATTGTAGAATTTAACAGCTCTTTTCTGGATTTTGGTAATTAGCGGGTATCGTCCTAATTCTGCTCTGCATGCATTATTTGGTGTTTTACATTGTACATGGGGGATGTTTTTTCAGAATTCTGCATGCAGAGTCTCAATTTGGTGTTTGTCCCATTTTGTGAATTCTTTGTTGGTCAGCGGACCCCAGCCCGTATTTTTTGCCAGATCCTAATTGGGATGTCAGATTTTATGTTCCTTTTGCTGGTGTAGAAGGCCCTTCTTGCCATGTCTCTCAGATCGTTCACAGCTTTGTGGAAGTTACCTGTGGTGCTGATGTTTGGACAAGTTAGGTATAGTTTTTTGTGTGCTCTAGGGTAACGATGTCTAGATGGAATTTGTATTTGTGGTCCTGGCAATTGGACCTTTTTTGGAACACCATTATTTTAACTTTCTGAGATTCACTGTCAGGGCCCAGATCGGACAGAATCTGTGCAGAAGATATAGGCTGCTGTAGGCCATCCTTTGAATTCTAGTAGGGTGAGGCCGGGTACTGTAAACTGTTCTAGTGACCTCGCCAATTCGTTGATATATATGTTGAAGAGAGTGGGGCTCAAGCTGCATCCCTGTCTCACCCCACGGCCCTGAGGAAAGAAATCTGTGTTTTTTTTTACAATTTTAACCGCACCCTAGTTGTTTGTGTACATGGATTTTATAATGTTGTATATTTTTCCACCAACACCTCTTTCCAACAATTTATATTGCAGACCCTCATGTCAAATTGAGTCAAAAGCTTTTTTGAAATCAACAAAGCATGAGAAGACTTTGCGGCTGATGTTAAAGAGTTCAAGTATAGCCAAAAGGAATTTGTGGTCTGTATATTTTATTATTTCATTTAGGATGCCATCGACACCACAATACTTTTTGGATTCGAAGGATTGTATTTTGTTCTGTAGTTAATTTAATGTAATTGGAGACTCCAGTGGGTTCCGGTAGTCTTTAATAGCTGATTCTAAGATTTGTAATTGATCATGTATATGTTTTTGCTGTTTGTTCTTTGGGGCCAAAAAGATTGGAGAAGTGGTTTATCCATAGATCTCCATTTTGGATAGATAGCTCTTGTTGTTGTTGTTTGTTTAGTGTGTTCCAATTTTCCCAGAAGTGGTTAGATTCTATAGATTCTTCAATTACATTGAGCTGGTTTCTGACGTGCTGTTCCTTCTTTTTCCTTTGTGTATTTCTGTACTGTTTTTGTGTTTCACTACAGTGAAGGCGTAGACTCAGGTTCTTGGTCTCTGTGTTTTTGGTTGAATAGGTTTCTAAAACTCTATCTTAAGTTTTTGCATTCTTCATCAAGCCATTTGTCATTGTGGTTAATTTTCTTATGTTGTCTGTTTGAAGTGTTTAGATTTGATAGGGAAGCATAAAGGTCAAATATACTGTTTAAGCTTTCTACTGCTGAGTTCTCATCTTCACTATTGCAGTGAAATGTTTTGTCCAGGAAGCTGTCTAAAAGTCTCTCTCTCTCAGTGTCCCATTGACTGGTCCCAGGCCAAACAAGAATTGAAGGTATGTAACCCTCCCAGCCCTGTGCAGTCCTGTGCAGTGGACAAAGCCCCAGGTCAAGATATAAAAGAGATTGATGGTCAGGAAGCGAGTGGATGCCTACCTGCTATTGGCTGTGACTGAACACACACCTTCATTTGTGCGTGATATACTGTCACCCCCCCCAACACATTTTTGGTCATGTTCATTCAGGTAGGTACGTCGAAGAAAAAGCTCTCTGTCTTCTCTCTCTTTCTTTCTCTCTTCTTCTCGTTCTCATGTTTTAGCATTTTATTGGTGTTTTGCATAGTACCAATGTCTGTAGTCCTGCTGGGATACGAATACCTTTGTAAATTTCCTGAAAAAAAAATACATTTTCTGTTGACCTCAAGACCTGATGTCTTTTCAAGACACGCCCAAACATCCTGCCGCAGTCTTTCTGTCTCCACATCTAACGCAAGCAACAATCAAAAGGAGTCTTTAAAACAAGAGCAGACAATATAAACAGAGAAGAGTTTGCCAGGTAGAGATAGTACCTGCCAATGTATTCCTTCTGTGTATTTCATTTCCTTATTTACACCCACATGATAGCAGCAGGTCCATTCCCATATCCACCCCTAGACTAGTTTGGAGATAGTATCAACCTCAGAGAAACAGTGAGAGACATCGATCCTTCCCCTAAGTAGATACCTCAAATAATTCCTCAAAGTAAAGATGTGAGTATGTAACTTTTTGTACAGCATGCCTGAAATGGGTTACTATCAACTAATGCAAATTTACTTATTGGATTTTACCACCCAAAAAGAAAGATGAAAATGCATTTCTTTACATGACGGGTTGTGTTAAATTTAAAGAAATACACACTTCCAAACATATCATCAGAATGTATATATTATAATTACAATTAATCGTCAGCATTAATCAGAAAGACCTGGAAGACAGCTTTTATCACACACACAGCACCAAGGGTGTTTCACCCCATAAAATGTTGTGTCATTCCTCTAATGTTATGTTTAATCACTTAGTCAGTTGATTACACTTTTATGGCCTGGTATATGGACTCGTTATCAGGATAAGGTAAGACCCAGATGCAGACCGTGTCGAAGTAACAAAGTTTATTACAGCAACAGAGGCAAAGGTAGAGGACGGCAGGCTCAGGGTCAGGTCAGGCAGAGGTCGGAAATCCAGATAGGGGCAAAGATACAGGACGGCAGGCTCAGGGTCAGGCAGAGTGGTCAGGCGGGTGGGTACAGGGCCAGGACAGGCAAGGGGAAAAAAACAGGAGGACGAGAAAAGAGAGACTGGGGAAAAGCCGGAGCTGATACAAAAACACTGGTTGTCTTGACAACAAGACGAAATGGCTACAGACAAACAGAGAACACCGGTATAAATACACAGGGGATAATGGGGAAGATGGGCGACACCTGGAGGGGGGTGGAGACAATCACAAAGACAGGTGAAACAGATCAGGGTGTGACACTCGTTTACTTTGTCTAAGTGACAGTTTTAGCCAGATTTATATATAGAGGCTTTATTTGGTTCTGTTTTTAGCCAGTAGCAGTAGCACACTAATAATGAGGGTAAAGTAGTAAAAGTAGTAAAAGGAGGAACATGTTAGGATTCACTGGCTATGTATGGTGTCACCGCAGTAGTTATTCTATGATGTCATTTAATTATTTTATGATGTCATCCTTTGATGTTCTGAGACTCCCAGGGTGGACGGAAACAACCTGAAACGTGTTCATTCAGTTTCAGCTCTTAGACTAGACACAGATCAAGTGCAGCATAACAAAGAAGCAGAACTGCAAACAAGAGCACTAACCCAGAGACAGCTATACCGCCTACTGTAACTGTACAGTACCAAGAGTACCCACAGCCACATCATCACCATTCATCCCCATTAGGTTGCTGTCTGTCATTAGCTGTGTAGAGGAGGAGAAGGATGGGGAGGATGGCCTGTATAACTCATCTCTGATGGAGATTAAGATGTGATGGCCACTTGGCCAAGAGACAACATCCCTTTACTACTGTGGGGACTCAGAGTCCTTACTGCTGTCTTTAACACACACGCACATACGCACACACACATAGTCACTCACAGACATGGAGACACACACACACACACACACACACACACACACACACACACACACACACACACACACACACACACACACACACACACACACACACACACACACACACACACACACACACACACACACACACACACACACACACACACACACCATCTCATCCAACCTCGGGCCGCTCAAGAACTCTCTCTTGCACGGCTCCAAGGGGCTAAGTGACTGGCTATCGATTCGATGTGGACCTAATCTACTTACCTGCTTGCCTCTGCCTCTAAATGGGGACAGGAGACATGATGGGACTGGAGGCCTCTGGAAGCCTCTGAAGGTGACCTGCTGTACGGACAGCGAGGCCAGAGGAACCAGGGCAATCACTAAGAGATGAAGACTCAGTTTGGGGCCCAAACGTTGTCCTATTTGGGAGGATAAAACCAGTGTGCAGATTCACTTTATGTTCTACAGCTGCAACACAGTAGTTTCTGTTCAGCAGTACTTTGTATTACGTGGATTATCCTATAGTATCTTTAGCATGATAAACATACATCACGGTTTCTACTTGTTACCACAGCCACAAAGTCAAAATTGTCTATTCATTCATGAATTTTTATTTTATTTTTGGGTCTTCATTTAAGGTTAGGGTTAGGCATAAGTTTAGCAGTGTGGTTAAGGTTAGGCTTAAGGTTAGGGTTAGGTTTAAAAATCACATTTTAAGAAGATAATTTGTAGAAATAGGCAGGGTTTATGACTTTGTGGCTGTGGTACTAGTGACAACCATAAATCCCTTATCAGATGTTTTCCATCTTTTGTTATTGCTGTGTGTTTAGATTTACCTACAGGTGGAGGGAATGTTGGAACATAACTAACAAAATTACAGTTAACGAAAATGTACACTTACAAAATTCACAAATTCTACAGCACAACGGCAGAGTCATGTCCGCAGTGTAAAACTAGCAACGACTCAATAATCCAGGCCTTCTGGGAATGCTAGAAAGTCCAAAAGTTATGGGCGGAGTTAGAAAGTTGGCTGTCAGAAGTAGTACAATGTAAATGTACTTTTAATCCATCTATTTCAAGACATGGCATATGAGGGTGCAGTGAGATACCCGATGGGTTGGACGATACTTTTCTCTTGTATACTTAAAAACTAGAAATCAACCAATCCTCCATTGTTAACGCAATGAAAAGGTCAAATGCTTTATTATCTAAATGTTAAGTGCGTGGGTGACAGAGAGAAACAAGATGGTACAGTTTGAGGCCATGTGGAAGAGAGTGATGCTGGAGATGGGGGTGTGAGCAGGTGGGTCTGAGTAGGTGTGATGGAGATGAGGGTGTGAGCAGGTGGGTCTGAGTAGGTGTGATGGAGATGGGGGTGTGAGCAGGTGGGTCTGAGTAGGTGTGATGGAGATGGGGGTGTGATCAGGTGGGTCTGAGTAGCGGTGATGGAGATGGGGGTGTGAGCAGGTGGGTCTGAGTAGGGGTGATGAGATGGGGGTGTGAGCAGGTGGGTCTGAGTAGGTGTGATGGAGATGAGGGTGTGAGCAGGTGGGTCTGAGTAGGTGTGATGGAGATGGGGGTGTGATCAGGTGGGTCTGAGTAGCGGTGATGGAGATGGGGGTGTGAGCAGGTGGGTCTGAGTAGGGGTGATGGAGATGGGGGTGTGATCAGGTGGGTCTGAGTAGGTGTGATGGAGATGAGGGTGTGAGCAGGTGGGTCTGAGTAGGTGTGATGGAGATGGGGGTGTGATCAGGTGGGTCTGAGTAGGTGTGATGGAGATGAGGGTGTGAGCAGGTGGGTCTGAGTAGGTGTGATGGAGATGGGGGTGTGAGCAGGTGGGTCTGAGTAGGTGTGATGGAGATGAGGGTGTGAGCAGGTGGGTCTGAGTAGGTGTGATGGAGATGGGGGTGTGAGCAGGTGGGTCTGAGTAGGTGTGATGGAGATGAGGGTGTGAGCAGGTGGGTCTGAGTAGGTGTGATGGAGATGGGGGTGTGAGCAGGTGGGTCTGAGTAGGTGTGATGGAGATGAGGGTGTGAGCAGGTGGGTCTGAGTAGGTGTGATGGAGATGGGGGTGTGAGCAGGTGAGTCTGAATAGGGGAGATGTTGTGGATGTTTGTGTGAGTCTGTATGTTTTTTATATGTGTATGTTTTGTATTGTTAAAAAATAAATAATAATAATAAAATATAATATTTACCTACAGGTGTTGACCCTAACAGTTCATGACATGCTATAGAATAAAACTTCCAGGATTGTGAGAGGGACGAGGTGGACAGATGTCACCCCAGGAGACCCACATCTCATCCTTTGATAGTATAGTCCTGTATAGTAACTCAGTCTGGCTGATGTCAGCTGTGGGAGAGAGCAGCGAACAGGGTTTAACACAGGAGAGAACAGACCAGGTCAGGGTTTAACACAGGAGAAAAGAGACCAGATCAGGGTTTAACACAGGAGAAAACAGACCAGGTCAGAGTTTAACACAGGAGAAAACAGACCAGCTCAGGGTTTAACACAGGAGAAAACAGACCAGCTCAGGGTTTAACACAGGAGAAAACAGACCAGGTCAGGTTTGGACCACAGCAGATAGCAGGTGCTGCTGGAACCAATACAGACACATACACACAAACACGCATGCACACACAGACACACACACCAGTGGAGGCTCCTCAGAGGAGGAGGGTGAGGACCATCCTCCTCAGTGAATTTCATAAAAATGTAAATTGTAAAACATTAAAAAAGTTATCATTTTTAGATAAAACTATGCTAAATATAATCACATACCACCAAATAATTGATTAAAACACACTATTTTGCAAAGAAGGTCTACAGTAGACTCAACAGTACTCTGTAAGGTAGCACCATGGTGACGTCGGAGGACAGCTAGATTCCATCCTCCTCTGGGTACATTGACTTCAATACAAAACCTAGGAGGCTCATGGTTCTCACCCACTTCCATAGACTTACACAGTAATTAGGACAACTTCCGGAGGATGTCTGCCAGCCTATCAGAGCTCTTGCAGCATGAACTGACATGTTGTCCACCCAATCAAAGGATCAGAGAATGAATCTAGAACTAAAAGCATAAGCTACAGCTAGCTAGCATTGCAGTGTATAAAATGTGGTGAGTAGTTGACTCAAAGAGAGAGAAAGACAATAGTTGAATAGTTTTGGTCAAATTTCTTCCACAATGAAGGAGAAGCAAGAGAGAAATAGAGAGAGATTGTCATTTTTTTCCACTTTCAGTTTCACTTACTTAGCTAGCTAGCTAGTTTAGCCTACTGAAACACCCTGCTCAAACAGGGGGATGCTATGTTAGCTAGCTGGCTATGACTTTCCAACACAACACTGGAAGTCTTCCATGTCAAGGTAAGCTTTTGGTATTACTAATTTATTGCCACCGGGGCCCGCCTGTGTAACTGCTTACTGACTGTACACTGTTTTACTCATTTTATTTGAGTTATTTAACCTTTATTTAATTAGGCAAGTCAGTTAAGAACAGTGCCTTAGACCGCTGTGCCACTCGGGAGCCCACTGTATCGTTACTGCATGATTGTAGCGGGTTTACTAACGCGTTTATAACATGGTTTGGCTTGGAAAGTAATTTTTTTACTGGTCACATACAGCTGATGTGTTGTGCATTGAAGTCCACAAGCAAAGGGAAGAGGTGAGAGGAGGAGAGATGCGAGAAGGAATACAACTTGGCCCATATTAAAGTGAACTGTGTTTACGTGTGATCAGGGGTGTATTCATTCCGCCGATTCTGTTGAAAAGAAATTCGTAAACGGAAGCAAACAGAACAAAACGGGGATAAACATACCTGAATTTGCAGGCAAGAGTGTGCAAGGCCATATTGAATGTCACCGTCTGTCACCTCAAATTTGTCTCTCGACCTGTGTGCACCTACATTGAAAACTTGAATTTATAGGCTAGGTTGTAGCATGATGGGTATAGGGAAAATTCTAATATCATGTAGTAGCATAAACCTATCGCTGTTATATTGAACTGGGTGAATAGAATACAAATGAGTCATCCTAAACTCGTCCCTTCTTCAGAACCCTGTCTTTCAAAGATAATTTGTAAAAATCCAAATAACTTCACAGATCTTCATTGTTTCCCATGCTTGTTCAATGAACCATAAACAATTAATGAACATGCACCTGTGTCCTCCCTCATCTTAAACGCCACTGACACACACACATGCACTGTCTCCTGTCTCCAACACCTTTTGTAGCTGTTAGTCGTGACATGGTTTGCTGAAACGGAATCGTGTCCGTTTCACTTCAGAATCTCAGAAGCACTTCAGAATCTCATCGGCGACAACAGGAGTACTGCATACCTTTGTGCATGGTATAGTTTGATAAGTGTTATTAGGGGAGAGTGAGGTATGTTGAACAATGTTTTACAGTCAGCGTCACTCCGTAAAAGGAAATATAGTATTCTTTCTAACAATGGTATCTACATATATTTCAGGATGTTGTGTGTCCCTGGAAATAATCAGAATTCATGTAAATTACAGTTTTGAAAACATAGCTTGTCCCAAAAAATGTGTCTCTAGGCACAACTTACCCTGGGTATGGGATAAGTTGAGCCGCGGGACAGAGTAAGTTAAGCCGCCTACATATTTCTGTACTGAATTAAATATTACCACAACTTTTTTTAAATCATGTCTATCTTTATTTCCCCATACATAATTCAACACAAACACTTTTTTGTCTTTTAATAATGTTAAGCATATTTTAACACAGGCTTAACACCTAACAAACACTTTGTTCATTTTCTAAACACTTTTGTTACCTCATAACCCAGTGGTAATGCCTTGCATTATGCCTGGGGAATGAACACTTCAATTTGTTAAACGTGCCATTGGGTCAGCTTACCCCATGCCATTGGCTATACTTACCCCAAGGCAAGCATTTTTACTATATTTGCCCAAACAGCTTCAAGGATGCACTTTCATGCTAGGTTTATGACCTCATTGAAGCTTATAGAGACCCCAACTGAAGTATAGAACAATCTTAAAAGTTTCTACTTTGGTTTAGATACAAGCATCATGAAACCTCTAACACAATAAATTCATTTGACTTGGTGAAAATCCGATTTTTGGACCTAACTTGCTTACCACTTTTTCCATGTGGTTTCTTCCTTCACAGACTTCATTAACTGATACCTCTGCCTAAATATTTGGTCAAATGATTAATTTTGTGTACTCCGCTTTCCCCTATCACAGCTACCTTTGATTGGGAGAAGCAAACCCAGGCAGCAGACAGCCAGACAGGGGGACAGGGGGGCAGGCAGTGAGGATCTTGTTATCATCTCTTCTCTGAGAAGAGATGCCATTTGCCTCACCCCTCCAGTAGAAAACAAACAAACATCCAGCAGCAACTTTACAATCCAGACCCCTGTTCTTTGTTGTTATCAGTTTGTCCTCAGGCACCCTTGGCCCTTTGGCTGGCAGAAGGCTGCCTTCCCTAACCTGTTATCTGTCACGGCATCACCGCGACATGTCACAGGGGCTTTGGTGCTCTGGCCCGCTGCCAGGTTAGGGTCTGGGTTTCTGTCAGGGAAGGATCTGGCTCTACACTCCCCATAGGAGAACCCTATGGTAGGGGTGTCAAATCATTCCATGGTGGGCCTAGCACCTTTTTTTCTAGGAGTGTAGGGTCTGGGTTTCTGTCAGGGTAGGATCTTGCTCTAGGATCTGGCTTTCCAAGCCTAGATAGAGGTGAGGAGGATTAGAACCAGCCAATGACACTGGTCTTTCTCCCAACCCTTGGCAGGAAAGGAGAGGCAGCTTAAAGCAACAAATACTTTCTTGGAATCTATGAAGGAGAATCTAGGATGCACTTGTTAGGCATGCCAGCGATGTGTGTGAAGAGGGGAGGCTGGGTGTGTGCATTCTTGTGTGTCTAAATGCCAAAAGTGTTTATTAATGGGGAATGGCTTTTCTCACTGTCTATAATTGTCTGCCCATGTACAAAGCAGAGCCTGCGAGAGGACGTGTCTATGTTGCACCTCTTTATCAGCAGTAGGAGCAGATCTCTCCTGTCACTTCAGACAGCTAACATACTGGCAACACACTTCAGCACATTCATTCTCACACACATGGACTATGTCACAGGGATTAATATTATAGCCTTGACAACAGGCATAGACAAATAGAGAGAGAAGCCCCATTTATACCTGCTTCTAACATGCGTCTGTTGTCCTGATCTTGTCCACATTCTGATCGTGCCCACATTTGTCGACAGGTGTAGACAATCAAAAGACACATTGCGATCTATGATTAGATCTTCCTGGGCACCTCCCGAGGTAGTCGAAGACGCATCATCTTGTACAGATAGCCTTGAAGTCTAAATGGATCCTGACAACGAAGCATATACATTTGGCCAACGTCACCGTGTTCCCTCTTTCTCAAACAAAAACCACACTGGCCAGTTGAGGTAGTAATTATGGACGATACGTCTACAATTCCTCCAGAATTAAGATCACGGTCTTCATTAGAAACCAACTGCATACTGGCACTGTGGTCAGATGCCACAGTCCAATCGAAATTAAGCAATAAAGCCCGAGGGGGTGTGGTATATGGCCAATATACCACAGCTAAAGGCTGTTCTTAAGCATGACGCAACGCAGAGTGCCAGGACACAGCCCTTAGCCGTGGTATATTGGCAATATACCACAAACCTCCGAGGTGCCTTATTGCTATTAAAAACTGGTTACCAACGTAATTACAGCAGAAAAAATAAATGTTTTGTCATACCCATGGTATACGGTCTGATATACCACGGATGTCAGCCAATCAGCATTCCGAGCTCGAACGACCCAGTTTATAATCAAAATTAGATCACGTATGAAGAAATAAAGATATTTATGAAGAGTTACCTCCCGAATGAGAGAAAAAAGGTTCCCCGTTCCCACGTCCAATGCCAGCCCCATATCAAATATTTGAAAACATTGTACAGAATGGTCAAGGGCTGTAATAGCAGGAGTGGAAACGGGAGAACCCAATGGATATTTGATTCAAAGCTGGATGCGGTATTGAGGGACCATGCCACCACCCGCCCACCGTTCATTCTGAACAGTGCTGTGGCAATATTGAGGGAAAGCTGCTAAGCACTTTATCAACTTTTTGGGTAATGTGAACAGTGTAATTCAGTTGCTGTATCAGATATGAAAATAATACAGTGCAGTATTGCAGTGGTACCAATGCAGTGGTATAATGCAGTGGTATAATGCAGTGGTATTACAGTGTGGTATAACGCAGTGGTATTATACAGTGGTATAAGTGGTATAATACACTGGTATAATGCAGTGGTATAATGCAGTGTTATAATGTAGTGGTATAATGTAGTGGTATAATACAGTGGTATAATGCAGTGGTATTATACAGTGGTATTATACAGTGGTATAATACACTGGTATAATGCAGTGGTATAATGCAGTGTTATAATGTAGTGGTATAATGTAGTGGTATAATGTAGTGGTATAATGTAGTGGTATAATACAGTGGTATAATGCAGTGGTATTATACAGTGGTATAATACACTGGTATAATGCAGTGGTATAATACAGTGGTATAATACAGTGGTATAATGCAGTGGTATTATACAGTGGTATAATACACTGGTATAATGCAGTGGTATAATGCAGTGTTATAATGTAGTGGTATAATGTAGTGGTATAATACAGTGGTATAATGCAGTGGTATTATACAGTGGTATTATACAGTGGTATAATACACTGGTATAATGCAGTGGTATAATGCAGTGGTATAATACAGTGGTATAATACAGTGGTATAATACAGTGGCTTGGCTATGGAAATGTTATAAAAGTCCACTCTGGCTAGATCTAAAGGTACAGGGGGAACATTTGGCCTACACATTATACCTTGAGCCATACACTTGTCATGCACTGCGCTCTTCTGCTGCGACTCCATCATAGTCCGTCTCATGCATCGCCAATACATTTGTAGTTCCGTTTAAATTCTGTAATGCTAGGATAACAGTCTATCAACCATCGATGAGTGAAAGAGTCTCTGTTACTGAATTATCACTAATCAATGATTTGGAGGAAACCAAACCACGGTCGTTCTCCCAGCATGTCGCATTTGTTTTTCTTTGGTACTGTTTAGGCCTATACTAAATAAGAATCAGACTCCTGGAATATAATGCAATCCTTTTGAATTTTATTCTATTCTATTCTATTTTGTGAATCTTTGAGCACTTTCCAGACAAATCGCGAGCAATAAATTGCAGAATATGTCCAAACGGATGCGTAAAGGAGCATAGCTTTCTGTAAGCATGAGCGAGGCCACTGTCCAGTAGGATGTAAAATAGGAAGGACACTTAAGTACTTTTAGATTGACAGTTTAGTCCTTTATAAAACCATAGTATTTGCTTTACATGCCCGTCCTTTTTGCACTTCATTGCCACTTTTTACACTCTCATCATTACAGCCTATACTTGTTGTTTGTATGATAACCTAACTGACATTTTTATAATTTGAGCACACGTCTATCACACAAACAACAAATATAGGCTGTAATGATGAGAGTGTAAAACTATTGACTATAAAAGTGTGTGGGGGGAGAAAGAACATTCTGGAACATCTATGCAAATCAAATCTAATCAAATCTTATTTGTCATGTGGCGAATACAACAGGTGTAGACTTACCGTGAAATGCTGGCTTAAGAGCACTTCCTAATGATGTGAATATAAAGAAAAATACAGAAGAATGAAGCTATTTATAGGGAGTACCAGTATCATCAGATCTATGTGCAGAGGTACGAGGTATTTGAACTAGATACAGTCGAAAAGTATTCAGAATCCTTGATTTTTCCCACATTTTGTTACGTTACAGCCTTATATTAATGAAGATTAAATACATATCAATCTACACACAATACCCCATAATGACAAAGCGAAAGCAGGTTTTTTGACTTTTTTTTTTTAAATTTAACCTTTATTTAACCAGGTAGGCCAGTTGAGAACAAGTTCTCATTTACAACTGCGACCTGGCCAAGATAAAGCAAAGCAGTGCGACAAAAACAACAACACTGTCAGACTGTGTACGCAACTGGTCAACTGGAGTCAGGTGCAGGAGAGCAGAGATGAGTGAACAGGAACACTTTAATTGGCAGAAGCAAAACAGTCGGACGCAACAACGTCACAACACTCCAGCCAAAGGCAAAATCGAATAGTGCCCTAGTCACACAAAATAATGTGTGACTAGGGCGACAATAACAATACAATATCACGGGTTCAAAACAATACCCGGAAAAAAACAGCCTGACGCGTCACACAATAAACGTAACGAACAATTTCACACACAGACATGGGGGGAACAGAGGGTTAAATGCACGACAAGTAATGAGGGAAATGTAAACCAGGTGTGTGGGAAAACAAGACAAAACAAATGGAAAATGAAAGGTGGATCAGCGATGGCTAGAAGACCGGTGACGTCGACCGCCAAACGCAGCACGAACAAGGAGAGGTACCAACTTCGGCGGAAGTCGTGACAAACACAGAGTTACACATGGGATAAACAGACGTACAGTCAATAACACAATAGAAAAATCTGTATACAGTGTGTGCAAATGAAGTAAGGAGATCAGGCAATAAATAGGCCATAGTGGCAAAGTAATTACAATTTAGCAATTAACACTGGAGTGATAGATGTGCAGATGAGGATGTGCAAGTAGAAATACTGGTGTGCAAAAGAGAAGAAAACAAAAACAAATATGGGGATGAAGAAGGTAGTTGGTTGGATGGGCTATTTACAGATGGGCTGTGTACAGCTGCAGCGATCAGTAAGCTGCTCTGACAGCTGATGCTTAAAGTTAGTGAGGGAGATATAAGTCTCCAACTTCAGTGATTTTCGCAATTCATTCCAGTCATTGGCAGCAGAGAACTGGAAGGAAAGGCGGCCAAAGTAGGTGTCGGCTTTGGGGATGACCAGTAAAATATACCTGCTGGAGCGCGTGCTACAGGTGGGTGTTGCTATGGTGACCAGTGAGCTGAGATAAGGCGGAGCTTGACCTAGCAAAGACTTATAGATGACCTGGAGCCAGTGGGTTTGGCGATGAATATGTAGCGAGGACTAGCCAACGAGAGCATACAGGTCGCAGTGGTGGGTAGTATATGGGGCTTTGGTGACAAAACGGATGGCACTGTGATAGACTGCATCCGATTTGCTGAGTAGAGTGTTGGAGGCTATTTTGTAAATGACATCACCAAAGTCAGGGATCGGTAGGATAGTCAGTTTTATGAGGGTATGTTTGGCAGCATGAGTAAAGGAGGCTTTGTTGCAAAATAGGAAGCCGATTCTGGATTTAATTTTGGATTGGAGATGCTTAATGTGAGTCTAGAAGGAGAGTTTACAGTCTAGCCAGACACCTAGGTATTTATAGTTGTCCACATATTCTAAGTTAGAACCGTCCAGAGTAGTGATGCTAGTCGGGCGGGCGGGTGCGGGCGGGTGCGGGCAGCGATCGGTTGAAGAGCATGCATTTCGTTTTACTAGCATTTAAGAGCATTTGGAGGCCACGGAAGGAGTGTTGTATGGCATTGAAGCTCGTTTGGAGGTTTGTTAACACAGTGTCCAAAGAAGTGCCAGATGTATACAGAATGGTGTTGTCTGCATAGAGGTGGATCAAAGAATCACCAGCAGCAAGAGCGACATCATTGATATATACAGAGAAAAGAGTCAGCCCGAGAATTGAACCCTGTGGCACCCCCATAGAGACTGCCAGAAGTCCAGACAACAGGCCCTCCGATTTGACACACTGAACTCTATCTGAGAAGTAGTTAGTGAACCAGGCGAGGCAGTCATTAGAGAAACCAAGGCTGTTGAGTCTGCCGATAAGAATACGGTGATTGACAGAGTCGAAAGCCTTGGCCAGGTCGATGAAGACAGCTGCACAGTACTGCACAGCACAGTATTTTAGCAAATGTATAAAAACAGTAAAACATGAATACATTATTTACATCAGTATTCAGACGGGCCTGGACATGCGCTGGCTTGAGCAGGGGGACTTTGCGTGCACTGCAGGATTTTAATCCATGACGGCGTAGTGTGTTACTAATGGTTTTCTTTGAGACTGTGGTCCCAGCTCTCTTCAGGTCATTGACCAGGTCCTGCCGTGTAGTTCTGGGCTGATCCCTCACCTTCCTCATGATCATTGATGCCCCACGAGGTGAGATCTTGCATGGAGCCCCAGACCGAGGGTGATTGACCGTCATCTTGAACTTCTTCCATTTTCTAATAATTGCGCCAACAGTTGTTGCCTTCTCACCAAGCTGCTTGCCTATTGTCCTGTAGCCCATCCCAGCCTTGTGCAGGGATGGGCTACAATTTTATCCCTGATGTCCTTACACAGCTCTCTGGTCTTGGCCATTGTGGAGAGGTTGGAGTCTGTTTGATTGAGTGTGTGGACAGGTGTCTTTTATACAGGTAACGAGTTCAAACAGGTGCAGTTAATACAGGTAATGAGTGGAGAACAGGAGGGCTTCTAAAAGAAAAACTAACATGTCCGTGAGAGCCGGAATTCTTACTGGTTGGTAGGTGATCAAATACTTATGTCATGCAATAAAATGCAAATGAATTACTTAAAAATCATACAATGTGATTTTCTGGATTTTTGTTTTAGATTCCGTCTCTCACAGTTGAAGTGTACCTATGATAAAAATTACAGACCTCTACATGCTTTGTAAGTAGGAAAACCTGCAAAATCGGCAGTGTATCAAATACTTGTTCTCCCCACTGTACATCACTGAGTCCAGGAGAGGAACTTGGCAGGTGTGAGATTAGCATCTCGATAGCATGCTGGAGTAACACACCACGTTTAAGGAGCCCCAACAATCAATCTTGTCATGGATAGGTATATATGTAGACAATTTAGGGCTTGATTAAAGTTCAGCATTATAGCACAACATTGAAATGTAAAGGTCATTTCCAACTTAACGGACATATGGAGCGTTTACCAGGAAGTCTCCACTAACACGGGAACACTGGCTTAACATTTCCACCAGGCTGTCGTACATGTCTTCAATGCTACAGGTTGAGTCCATTTTTTTGTTGGCCTGAGGACGTATTCTATGTAGTTTTCTGTCATGATATTTTGTTCTGAAAAATATCCGATTTTTCTACATGCCATTTCAATGGTGGATCCCATTCATGCAAGCAGAGTCCTTTACTAAACGACCCCAATATGGAGCTGTGGGACTGGGACAGAATTTCTGCCCTGGCAATTGAGCCACACCAGCCCACATCAGTCTCTGCTAAGCCTAGGATCCTTTCCCACAGCACTGCTACCAGAAGACCAGGGGACCATCATGGTAGGGGCCGGCCCACTGGTCAGCCAAATGCTCAATATAGATCATTATGTTTGTTTTGTTGTTGTTGTCAATTTTGACAAGCCCACCCCAATAAAAGATGGTCCGGCCCTTCTGGCATAAGCCAGAATTGCCAGACGGCCAATCCACCAATGCCCCTAACCTTCTAACATCTCTTAACATCCTGAACTCTACATACAGTGGTATTTCAGCTTCATACAGTTTATACGTGGTGTTTATAGTGATATAAGGAATGTCATTGTTTCTGGTAGAGTGTCTGTGGACCTCAGCTGTCCTCTGTGTGTTGTGGCAGGCATGTAAACCACCAACTCAGGACTGCTAGTTGGAGAGCAGCTGATGAATCCCTCAGCCTCAACCCTCTTTTTCTCTTTCATCCTCTCCTCTTCATCACTCTCTCCTCTGTTCCCTCTCTACTCTCCTCTTCATCACTCTCTCCTCTGTTCCCTCTCTTCTACTCCTCTGTCCCCTCTCTACTCTCCTCTGTTCCCTCTCTACTCTCCTCTGTTCCCTCTCTTCTACTCCTCTGTCCCCTCTCTACTCTCCTCTGTCCCTCTCTACTCTCCTCTGTTCTCTCTCTACTCTCCTCTGTTCTCTCTCTACTCTCCTCTGTTCTCTCTCTACTCTCCTCTGTTCCCTCTCTACTCTCCCCTGTTCCCTCTCTACTCTCCTCTGTTCTCTCTCTACTCTCCTCTGTTCCCTCTCTACTCTCCTCTGTTCCCTCTCTACTCTCCTCTGTTCTCTCTCTACTCTCCTCTGTTCTCTCTCTACTCTCCTCTGTTCCCTCTCTTCTACTCCTCTGTTCCCTCTCTACTCTCCTCTGTTCCCTCTCTACTCTCCTCTGTTCTCTCTCTTCTACTCCTCTGTTCCCTCTCTACTCTCCTCTGTTCCCTCTCTCCTCTCCTCTGTTCCCTCTCTACTCTCCTCTGATCCCTCTCTACTCTCCTCTGTTCTCTCTCTACTCTCCTCTGTTCTCTCTATACTCTCTTCTGTTCCCTCTCTTCTACTCCTCTGTCCCCTCTCTACTCTCCTCTGATCCATCTCTTCTACTCCTCTGTTCTCTCTCTACTCTCCTCTGTTCCCTCTCTACTCTCCTCTGTTCCCTCTCTACTCTCCTCTGATCCCTCTCTCCTCTCCTCTGTTCTCTCTCTACTCTCCTCTGTTCCCTCTCCACTCTCCTCTGTTCTCTCTCTACTCTCCTCTGTTCTCTCTCTACTCTCCTCTGTTCCCTCTCTACTCTCCTCTGTTCCCTCTCTACTCTCCTCTGTTCTCTCTCTACTCTCCTCTGTTCCCTCTCTTCTACTCCTCTGTCCCCTCTCTACTCTCCTCTGTTCTCTCTCTACTCTCCTCTGTTCCCTCTCTACTCTCCTCTGATCCCTCTCTATTCTCCTCTGTTCTCTCTCTACTCTCCTCTGTTCTCTCTATACTCTCTTCTGTTCCCTCTCTTCTACTCCTCTGTCCCCTCTCTACTCTCCTCTGATCCATCTCTTCTACTCCTCTGTTCTCTCTCTACTCTCCTCTGTTCCCTCTCTACTCTCCTCTGTTCCCTCTCTACTCTCCTCTGATCCCTCTCTACTCTCCTCTGTTCTCTCTCTACTCTCCTCTGTTCCCTCTCTACTCTCCTCTGTTCTCTCTCTACTCTCCTCTGTTCCCTCTCTACTCTCCTCTGTTCCCTCTCTACTCTCCTCTGTTCCCTCTCTTCTACTCCTCTGTTCCCTCTCTACTCTCCTCTGATCTCTCTCTACTCTCCTCTGTTCCCTCTCTTCTACTCCTCTGTCCCCTCTCTACTCTCCTCTGTTCTCTCTCTACTCTCCTCTGATCTCTCTCTACTCTCCTCTGTTCTCTCTCTACTCTCCTCTGATCCCTCTCCACTCTCCTCTGTTCTCTCTCTACTCTCCTCTGTTCTCTCTCTACTCTCCTCTGTTCTCTCTCTACTCTCCTCTGATCCCTCTCCACTCTCCTCTGTTCTCTCTCTACTCTCCTCTGTTCTCTCTCTACTCTCCTCTGTTCTCTCTCTACTCTCCTCTGTTCCCTCTCTACTCTCCTCTGTTCCCTCTCTACTCTCCTCTGTTCCCTCTCTACTCTCCTCTGTTCCCCCTCTACTCTCTTCTGTTCCCTCTCTACTCTCCTCTGTTCCCTCTCTACTCTCCTCTGTTCCCTCTCTACTCTCTTCTGTTCCCTCTCTACTCTCCTCTGTTCCCTCTCTACTCTCCTCTGTTCCCTCTCTACTCTCCTCTGTTCTCTCTCTACTCTCCTCTGTTCTCTCTCTACTCTCCTCTGTTCCCTCTCTACTCTCTTCTGTTCCCTCTCTACTCTCCTCTGTTCCCTCTCTACTCTCCTCTGTTCTCTCTCTACTCTCCTCTGTTCTCTCTCTACTCTCCTCTGTTCCCTCTCTACTCTCCTCTGTTCCCTCTCTACTCTCCTCTGTTCCCTCTCTACTCTCCTCTGATCCCTCTCTTCTACTCTTCTGTTCCCTCTCTACTCTCCTCTGTTCCCTCTCTACTCTCCTCTGTTCCCTCTCTACTCTCCTCTGTTCCCTCTCTACTCTCCTCTGATCCCTCTCTTCTACTCTTCTGTTCCCTCTCTCCTCTCCTCTGTTCCCTCTCTTCTTCTCTCCTCTGTTCCCTCTCTCCTCTCCTCTGTTCCCTCTCTCCTCTCCTCTGTTCCCTCTCTTCTTCTCTCCTCTGTTCCCTCTCTACTCTCCTCTGATCCCTCTCTACTCTTCTCTGATTGTAGAAAGGGAACATCTTCTCTGATCCCTCTACTCTGCTCTGATCCCTCTCTACTCTGCTCTGATCCCTCTCTATTTTCCTCTGTTCTCTCTCTACTCTCCTCTGTTCTCTCTCTACTCTCCTCTGATCCCTCTCTACTCTGCTCTGATCCCTCTCTATTTTCCTCTGTTCTCTCTCTACTCTCCTCTGTTCTCTCTCTACTCTCCTCTGATCCCTCTCTACTCTCCTCTGATCCCTCTACTCTCCTCTGTTCCCTCTCTACTCTCCTCTGTTCCCTCTCTACTCTCCTCTGTTCCCTCTCTACTCTCCTCTGATCCCTCTCTACTCTCCTCTGTTCTCTCTCTACTCTCCTCTGATCCCTCTCTACTCTCCTCTGTTCCCTCTCTACTCTCCTCTGTTCCCTCTCTACTCTCCTCTGATCCCTCTCTATTCTCCTCTGTTCTCTCTCTTCTACTCCTCTGTTCCCTCTCTACTCTCCTCTGTTCCCTCTCTCCTCTCCTCTGTTCCCTCTCTACTCTCCTCTGTTCTCTCTCTACTCTTCTCGGATCCCTCTCTACTCTCCTCTGTTCCCTCTCTACTCTCCTCTGATCCCTCTCTACTCTCCTCTGATCCCTCTACTCTCCTCTGTTCCCTCTCTACTCTCCTCTGTTCTCTCTCTACTCTCCTCTGTTCTCTCTCTACTCTCCTCTGTTCCCTCTCTACTCTCTTCTGTTCCCTCTCTACTCTCCTCTGTTCCCTCTCTACTCTCCTCTGTTCCCTCTCTACTCTCCTCTGTTCCCTCTCTACTCTCCTCTGTTCCCTCTCTCCTCTCCTCTGTTCTCTCTCTACTCTCCTCTGTTCCCTCTCTACTCTCCTCTGTTCCCTCTCTACTCTCTTCTGTTCCCTCTCTACTCTCCTCTGTTCCCTCTCTACTCTCCTCTGTTCTCTCTCTACTCTCCTCTGTTCTCTCTCTACTCTCCTCTGTTCCCTCTCTACTCTCCTCTGTTCCCTCTCTACTCTCCTCTGTTCCCTCTCTACTCTCCTCTGTTCCCTCTCTACTCTCCTCTGTTCCCTCTCTACTCTCTTCTGTTCCCTCTCTACTCTCCTCTGTTCCCTCTCTACTCTCCTCTGTTCCCTCTCTACTCTCTTCTGTTCCCTCTCTACTCTCCTCTGTTCCCTCTCTACTCTCCTCTGTTCCCTCTCTACTCTCCTCTGTTCCCTCTCTACTCTCCTCTGTTCTCTCTCTACTCTCCTCTGTTCTCTCTCTACTCTCCTCTGTTCCCTCTCTACTCTCTTCTGTTCCCTCTCTACTCTCCTCTGTTCCCTCTCTACTCTCCTCTGTTCTCTCTCTACTCTCCTCTGTTCTCTCTCTACTCTCCTCTGTTCCCTCTCTACTCTCTTCTGTTCCCTCTCTACTCTCCTCTGTTCCCTCTCTACTCTCCTCTGTTCCCTCTCTACTCTCCTCTGTTCCCCCTCTACTCTCCTCTGTTCCCTCTCTACTCTCCTCTGTTCTCTCTCTACTCTCCTCTGTTCTCTCTCTACTCTCCTCTGTTCCCTCTCTACTCTCTTCTGTTCCCTCTCTACTCTCCTCTGTTCCCTCACTACTCTCCTCTGTTCCCTCTCTACTCTCCTCTGTTCCCTCTCTACTCTCCTCTGATCCCTCTCTTCTACTCTTCTGTTCCCTCTCTACTCTCCTCTGTTCCCTCTCTACTCTCCTCTGTTCCCTCTCTACTCTCCTCTGATCCCTCTCTACTCTCCTCTGTTCCCTCTCTTCTACTCCTCTGTCCCCTCTCTACTCTCCTCTGTTCTCTCTCTACTCTCCTCTGATCTCTCTCTACTCTCCTCTGTTCTCTCTCTACTCTCCTCTGATCCCTCTCCACTCTCCTCAGTTCTCTCTCTACTCTCCTCTGTTCTCTCTCTACTCTCCTCTGTTCTCTCTCTACTCTCCTCTGATCCCTCTCCACTCTCCTCTGTTCTCTCTCTACTCTCCTCTGTTCTCTCTCTACTCTCCTCTGTTCTCTCTCTACTCTCCTCTGTTCCCTCTCTACTCTCCTCTGTTCCCTCTCTACTCTCCTCTGTTCCCTCTCTACTCTCCTCTGTTCCCCCTCTACTCTCTTCTGTTCCCTCTCTACTCTCCTCTGTTCCCTCTCTACTCTCCTCTGTTCCCTCTCTACTCTCTTCTGTTCCCTCTCTACTCTCCTCTGTTCCCTCTCTACTCTCCTCTGTTCCCTCTCTACTCTCCTCTGTTCTCTCTCTACTCTCCTCTGTTCTCTCTCTACTCTCCTCTGTTCCCTCTCTACTCTCTTCTGTTCCCTCTCTACTCTCCTCTGTTCCCTCTCTACTCTCCTCTGTTCTCTCTCTACTCTCCTCTGTTCTCTCTCTACTCTCCTCTGTTCCCTCTCTACTCTCCTCTGTTCCCTCTCTACTCTCCTCTGTTCCCTCTCTACTCTCCTCTGATCCCTCTCTTCTACTCTTCTGTTCCCTCTCTACTCTCCTCTGTTCCCTCTCTACTCTCCTCTGTTCCCTCTCTACTCTCCTCTGTTCCCTCTCTACTCTCCTCTGATCCCTCTCTTCTACTCTTCTGTTCCCTCTCTCCTCTCCTCTGTTCCCTCTCTTCTTCTCTCCTCTGTTCCCTCTCTCCTCTCCTCTGTTCCCTCTCTCCTCTCCTCTGTTCCCTCTCTTCTTCTCTCCTCTGTTCCCTATCTACTCTCCTCTGATCCCTCTCTACTCTTCTCTGATTGTAGAAAGGGAACATCTTCTCTGATCCCTCTACTCTGCTCTGATCCCTCTCTACTCTGCTCTGATCCCTCTCTATTTTCCTCTGTTCTCTCTCTACTCTCCTCTGTTCTCTCTCTACTCTCCTCTGATCCCTCTCTACTCTGCTCTGATCCCTCTCTATTTTCCTCTGTTCTCTCTCTACTCTCCTCTGTTCTCTCTCTACTCTCCTCTGATCCCTCTCTACTCTCCTCTGATCCCTCTACTCTCCTCTGTTCCCTCTCTACTCTCCTCTGTTCCCTCTCTACTCTCCTCTGTTCCCTCTCTACTCTCCTCTGATCCCTCTCTACTCTCCTCTGTTCTCTCTCTACTCTCCTCTGATCCCTCTCTACTCTCCTCTGTTCCCTCTCTACTCTCCTCTGTTCCCTCTCTACTC